>NC_086444.1:1127219360-1127520193 GCF_028390025.1 Pseudophryne corroboree
CCCCTGTCCAATTTTTTTCCCTGTATTTAAACAACCAGGACCGGCTCAAAGAGCCCGAGGCTGGTTATACTTAGGAGGGGGGACCTCACGCATTTTTTTTTCCATTTTTTAAATCATTCAGACCCTTTTCCATTAAGTTAATGGAAGCCCTGGACAGCAAAATTGCATTCATGTCCTCCTCCCACTCCCTTCCCAGTCCCAAACACTAATTTTATTTTTTTTCTATAAAAAAGTACAATATATCACAAGTATGATGAGCAGGCAGGCAGCGGGCATTGGCGTCATCAGACTGAGATGCAAATTAGTGGCGGAGGGCTGGGTCAGTTGATGGTGGGCGAGTTTGTAAGCCATTGGTGGTGGCAGTGGGCATCGGCTCAGGGGCAGTAGTGGGCATTGGCTCGGCGGCGGTAGGGGTCATCGACAGGATTTGGCGGACATTATGGCTGTAGTGCCTCACCAGCCACTGACCTCACCGCACGCCACTGCCCTGAATAGTCCAGCAATCTCACTGATTGCACCTTAACCCCTGATGGGGGGTAAGGTAGAGAATAGAATAACACAGTGGTTCTCAAATTCGGTCCTCAGGACCCCACACAGTGCATGTTTTGCAGGTAACTCAGCAAGTGCACAGGTGTATTAATTACGCACTGACACATTTTAAAAGGTCCACAGGTGAAGCTAATAATGTCACTTGTGATTCTGTGAGGAGACCTGCAAAACATGCACCGTGTGGGGTCCTGAGGACCGAGTTTGAGAACCTGTAGAATAACAGTTGGTAAGAGTAATTCTAGAAAGGCACTTGTAAATCATGGTAAGATACCATTAAAGCAAAAGGGCAAAGGAAATTTTAACATAAAATATCTGCTTGCGAAAGCAAGAAGCTTTTCAGGTAGAATGGGGGAATTGGAATGGCATGTATCAAAAAATCAGTATGATATTATAGTTATTACGGAAACATGGTGGGACGACTCTCACGACTAGGTTACTAATTTGGAGGGATATTCACTTCTCAGGAGGGACAGGGCTACCAAAAGGGGAGGAGGGATTTGTCTCTATGTAAAACCATCTCTAAAACCAAACTTAATATATGTTATTTACGAGGGGACTGGTGATAATGTGGAATCACTATGGGTTGAGATCACTAGTGGGGGCACTGAAATAAAGAAACTAGTCATTGGCACATGCTACAAGTAACCAGATATTAGCATACGTGACGAGGAACTGCTCTCACAGCAAATTGAAAAAGCTGCGGGAATGGGGGACATCCTAGTGTTAGGGGATTTTTAACTATCCGGGTATAAACTGGAGTAACGATTCATGTGTAAAAATTAGGAGCAGCAGGATTCTAAACACATTAAAGGATCAATACTTGTCTCAATTAGTCGAGGACCCAACCAGAGGTTATAATGTTCTGGACCAAGTTATTACCAATAATGTGGACATTATATCAAACATTACAGTTGGGGAGACCTTGGGAAACAGTGATCACTATATGATCACATTCAGCATCAGTTTCAAGTAGTGATGAGCAGGTTCGGTTCCTCGGAATCCGAACCTGCCCGAACTTCACCTTTTTTTTACACGGGTCCGTGCGACTCGGATCCTCCCGCCTTGCTCGGTTAACCCGAGCGCGCCCGAACGTCATCATCCCGCTGTCGGATTCTCGCGAGACTCGGATTCTATATAAGGAGCCGCGCGTCGCCGCCATTTTCACACGTGCATTGAGATTGATAGGGAGAGGACGTGGCTGGCGTCCTCTCCGTTATAGTAGAACACAGAGTTATAATTGTGGGGAGGATTGGGGACGGGGAGCAGCTGTTAGGGAGTACAGTGCAGGGTTTTGATTATACCACCAGTGAGTTTAATCCTTTGTTTCTCTGCCTGAAAAAAACGCTCCTCCATATCTGTGCTCACTCAGTGTGCTGCACTGCTGCATGATATATCTGTGCTGAGTGCACTGCTCTGCTCACACTGCCTAATTGTGGGGACTGGGGAGCAGTTATAGCAGGAGTACAGTGCACAGTTTTGCTGACAGTGATCACCAGTCCAGCATACGTTTGTCTGCCTGAAAAACACTCCTGTGGTTTGTTTTTTTATCCTAGTTTAGCAGTCTGCTGACAGTGTCCACCAGGTCCGTTATACAGTATATTATATATATAAGCAGCAGCAGTACGGTAGGCCACGGCTGTACCTACCTCTGTGTCGTCAGTGCACTCGTCGTCCATAAGTAATATAATACTATACTATCCATCCATCTACATTGTATACGTGTGGTGTTTTTTTTTTTCTTCATACTAGTTTAGCAGTTTGCTGACAGTGTCCACCAGGTCCGTTATACAGTATATTATATATATAAGCAGCAGTACGGTAGGCCACGGCTATACCTACCTCTGTATCGTCACTCGTCATCCATAAGTAATATAATACTATACTATCCATCCATCTACATTGTATACCTGTGGTGTATTTTTTCTTCTTCATCCTAGTTTAGCAGTCTGCCTACAGTGTCCACCAGGTCCGTTATACAGTATATTATATATATAAGCAGCAGTACGGTAGGCCACGGCTGTACCTACCTCTGTGTCGTCAGTGCACTCGTCGTCCATAAGTAATATAATACTATACTATCCATCCACATTGTATACCTGTGGTGTTTATTTTTTTTTCTTCATCCTAGTTTAGCAGTCTGCTGACAGTGTCCACCAGGTCCGTTATACAGTATATTATATATATAAGCAGCACGGTAGGCCACAGCTGTACCTACCTCTGTGTCGTCACTCATCGTCCATAAGTAATATAATACTATACTATCCATCCATCTACATTGTATACCTGTGGTGTTTTTTTTTTCTTCATATTAGTTTAGCAGTCTGCTGACAGTGTCCACCAGGTCCGTTATACAGTATATTATATATATAAGCAGCAGTACGGTAGGCCACGGCTGTACCTACCTCTGTGTCGTCACTCGTCATCCATAAGTAATATAATACTATACTATCCATCCATCTACATTGTATACCTGTGGTGTTTTTTTTTTTTCTTCATACTAGTTTAGCAGTCTTCTGACAGTGTCCACCAGGTCCGTTATACAGTATATTATATGTATAAGCAGCAGTACGGTAGGCCACGGCTGTACCTACCTCTGTGTCATCAGTGCACTCGTCGTCCATAAGTAATATAATATAATACTATACTATCCATCCATCTACATTGTATACCTGTGGTGTTTTTTTTTTCTTCATCTTAGTTTAGCAGTCTGCTGACAGTGTCCACCAGGTCCGTTATACAGTATATTATATATATAAGCAGCACGGTAGGCCACGGCTGTACCTACCTCTGTGTCGTCACTCGTCGTCCATAACTAATATAATACTATACTATCCATCCATCTACATTGTATACCTGTGGTGTTTTTTTTTCTTCATACTAGTTTAGCAGTCTGCTGACAGTGTCCACCAGGTCCGTTATACAGTATATTATATATATAAGCAGCAGTACGGTAGGCCACGGTTGTACCTACCTCTGTGTCGTCACTCGTCATCCATAAGTATAAGTAATAATAGTATACTATCCACCCATCTACATTGTATACCTGTGGTGGCTTTTAGTTGTGCGCAAAATATGGAGAACAAAAATGTGGAGGTTAAAAAAATAGGGAAAGATCAAGATCCACTTCCACCTCGTGCTGAAGCTGCTGCCACTAGTCATGGCCAAGACGATGAAATTCCATCAACGTCGTCTGCCAAGGCCGATGCCCAATGTCATAGTACAGAGCATGTAAAATCCAAAACACAAAAGATCAGTAAAGAAATGACCCAAAAAAATCAAAATTAAAAGCGTCTGAGGAGAAGCGTAAACTTGCCAATATGCCATTTATGACACAGAGTGGCAAGGAACGGCTGAGGCCCTGGCCTATTTTCATGGCTAGTGGTTCAGCTTCACATGAGGATGGAAGCACTCATCCTCTCGCTAGAAAAAAGAAAAGACTTGCGGCAAAAGCACAGCAAAGAACTGTGCGTTCTTCGAAATCACAAATCTTAAAGGAGAGTCCAATTGTGTCGGTTGCGATGCCTGACCTTCCCAACACTGGAAAGGAAGAGCTTGCGCCTTTCACCATTTGCACGCCCCCTGCAAGTGTTGAAAGGAGCACCCGCAGTCCAGTTCCTGATAGTGAAATTGAAGATGTCAGTGTTGAAGTACACCAGGATGAGGATATGGGTGTTGCTGGCGCTGGGGAGGAAATTGACAAGGAGGATTCTGATGGTGAGGTGGTTTGTTTAAGTCAGGCACCCGGGGAGACACCTGTTGTCCATGGGAGGAAGATGGCCATTGACATGCCTGGTGAAAATACCAAAAAAATCAGCTCTTCAGTGTGGAAGTATTTCAACAGAAATGCGGACAACAGGTGTCAAGCCGTGTGTTTCCTTTGTCAAGCTGTAATAAGTAGGGGTAAGGACGTTAACCACCTCGGAACATCCTCCCTTATATGTCACCTGCAGCGCATTCATAATAAGTCAGTGACAAGTTCAAAAACTTTGGGCGACAGCGGAAGCAGTCCACTGACCAGTAAATCCCTTCCTCTTGTAACCAAGTTCGCTCAAACCACACCACCAACTCCCTCAGTGTCAATTTCCTCCTTACCCAGGAAAGCCAATAGTCCTGCAGGCCATGTCACTGGCAAGTCTGACGAGTCCTCTCCTGCCTGGGATTCCTCCGATGCATCCTTGAGTGTAATGCCTACTGCTGCTGGCGCTGCTGTTGTTGCTGCTGGGAGTCGATCGTCATCCCAGAGGGGAAGTCGGAAGACCATTTGTACTACTTCCAGTAAGCAAATGACTGTCCAACAGTCCTTTGCGAGGAAGATGAAATATCACAGCAGTCATCCTGTTGCAAAGCGGATTACTGAGGCCTTGACAACTATGTTGGTGTTAGACGTGCGTCTGGTATCCGCCGTTAGTTCACAGGGAACTAGACAATTTCTTGAGGTAGTGTGCCCCCGTTACCAAATACCATCTAGGTTCCACTTCTCTAGGCAGGCGATACCGAGAGTGTACACGGACGTCAGAAAAAGACTCACCAGTGTCCTAAAAAATGCAGTTGTACCCAATGTCCACTTAACCACGGACATGTGGACAAGTGGAGCAGGGCAGACTCAGGAATACATGACTGTGACAGCCCACTGGGTAGATGTATTGCCTCCCGCTGCAAGAACAGCAGCGGCGGCACCAGTAGCAGCATCTCGCAAATGCCAACTCGTTCCTAGGCAGGCTACGCTTTGTATCACCGCTTTCCAGAATACGCACACAGCTGAAAACCTCTTACGGCAATTGAGGAAGATCATCGCATAATGGCTTACCCCAATTGGACTCTCCTGGGGATTTGTGACATCGGACAACGCCAGCAATATTGTGCGTGCATTACATCTGGGCAAATTCCAGCACGTCCCATGTTTTGCACATACCTTGAATTTGGTGGTGCAGAATTATTTAAAAAACAACAGGGGCGTGCAAGAGATGCTGTCGGTGGCCAGAAGAATTGCGGGCCACTTTCGGCGTACAGGCACCGCGTACAGAAGACTGGAGCACCACCAAAAAAACCTGAACCTGCCCTGCCATCATCTGAAGCAAGAGGTGGTAACGAGGTGGAATTCAACCCTCTATATGCTTCAGAGGATGGAGGAGCAGCAAAAGGCCATTCAAGCCTATACATCTGCCCACGATATAGGCAAAGGAGGTGGAATGCACCTGTCTCAAGCGCAGTGGAGAATGATTTCAACGTTGTGCAAGGTTCTGCAACCCTTTGAACTTGCCACACGTGAAGTCAGTTCAGACACTGCCAGCCTGAGTCAGGTCATTCCCCTCATCAGGCTTTTGCAGAAGAAGCTGGAGACATTGAAGGAGGAGCTAAAACAGCGATTCCGCTAGGCATGTGGGACTTGTGGATGGAGCTCTTCATTCGCTTAACCAGGATTCACGTGTGGTCAATCTGTTGAAATCAGAGCACTACATTTTGGCCACTGTGCTTGATCCTAGATTTAAAACCTACGTTGGATCTCTCTTTCCGGCAGACACAAGTCTGCAGAGGTTCAAAGAACTGCTGGTGAGAAAATTGTCAAGTCAAGCGGAACGCGACCTGTCAACATCTCCTCCTTCACATTCTCCCGCAACTGGGGGTGCGAGGAAAAGGCTACGAATTCCGAGCCCACCCGCTGGCGGTGATGCAGGGCAGTCTGGAGCGACTGCTGATGCTGACATCTGGTCCGGACTGAAGGACCTGCCAACGATTACTGACATGTCGTCTACTTTCACTGCATATGATTCTCTCACCATTGAAAGAATGGTGGAGGATTATATGAGTGACCGCTTCCAAGTAGGCACGTCAGACAGTCCGTACGTATACTGGCAGGAAAAAGAGGCAATTTGGAGGCCCTTGCAGAAACTGGCTTTATTCTACCTAAGTTGCCCTCCCTCCAGTGTGTACTCCAAAAGAGTATTTAGTGCCGCCGCTCACCTTGTCAGCAATCGGCGTACGAGGTTACTTCCAGAAAATGTGGAGAAGATGATGTTCATTAAAATGAATTATAATCAATTCCTCCATGGAGACATTCACCAGCAGCAATTGCCTCCAGAAAGTACACGGGGATCTGAGATGGTGGATTCCAGTGGGGACGAATTAATAATCTGTGAGGAGGTGGATGTACACAGTGAAAGGGGTGATGAATCGGAGGATGAGGAGGAGGTGGACATCTTGCCTCTGTAGAGCCAGTTTGTGCAAGGAGAGATTGCTTCTTTTTTGGTGGGGGTCCAAACCAACCAGTCATTTCAGTCACAGTCGTGTGGCAGACCCTGTCGCTGAAATTATGGGTTGGTTAAAGTGTGCATGTCCTGTTTATACAACATAAGGGTGGGTGGGAGGGCCCAAGGACAATTCCATCTTGCACCTCTTTTTTCTTTCATTTTTCTTTGCGTCATGTGCTGATTGGGGAGTATTTTTTGGAAGGGCCATCCTGCGTGACACTGCAGTGCCACTCCTAGATGGGCCAGGTGTTTGTGTCGGCCACTAGGGTCTCTTAGCTTACTCACACAGCTACCTCATTGCGCCTCTTTTTTTCTTTGCGTCATGTGCTGTTTGGGGAGTATTTTTTGTAAGGGCCATCCTGCCTGACACTGCAGTGCCACTCCTAGATGGGCCAGGTGATTGTGTCGGCCACTAGGGTCGCTTAGCTTACTCACACAGCTACCTCGGTGCAAATTTTAGGACTAAAAATAATATTGTCAGGTGTGAGGTGTTCAGAATAGACTGGAAATGAGTGTAAATTATGGTTATTGAGGTTAATAATACTATGGGATCAAAATGACCCCAAAATTCAATGATTTAAGCTGTTTTTTTAGGTTTTTTTTAAAAAAACACCCGAATCCAAAACACACCCGAATCCGACAAAAAAAATTCGGTGAGGTTTTGCCAAAACGCGTTCGAACCCAAAACACGGCCGCGGAACCGAACCCAAAACCAAAACCCGAAAAATTTCCGGTGCACATCACTAGTTTCAAGAAACATAGCTATAAGGAATCAACAAAAACATTCAACTTTAGAAAAGCTAACTTCAATATGCTAAACAACATTGACTGGGAAGTTTTGTTTCATAGTAAAGACACATCGGAAATGTGGGATGCTTTAAAAGGGTTGCTTGATAGCAATATTCACAAATTCATACCCTTGGGCAGTAAATGCAAGAGTAATAGACTCAAATCAATGTGGCTTAATAAGGATGTCAAAGAAGCAATGGCTAAAAAGAGGTGTTCTTTTAAAGCATTTAAAACTAATGGAGGGGAGGAGTCATTCCAGTATTACAAAGAATGCAATAAAATATGCAAAAAAGTAATAAGGGCAGCTACAATTGTAAACGAAAAACAAATTGCTATAGAGAATAAAGCCACTTCCAAAGAGTTTTATAAATACATAAACATTAAAGGGTTAAAAAAATATATAACATAGGCCCATTAAAAGATGAACTGCGAGCCTTGGAAACGATGTCAAAATAAAAGCGGATATACTGAACAGCTTTTTTTCACCAGGGAGGATCAGACGGTGTTAGTAGTGCATAACGACAGTGAAGGTAATGATTCTTGGCTAGATGCTTGTTTAAGTGAGGAAATAGTCCTGGAGAGACTAAGCAACATAAAGATTAATAAATCACCGGGACCAAATGGTTTTCATACGAGGGTTATTATGGAGCTTAAGGCACAGCTTGCAAGACCCTTATACTTGATTTTCTATAGTTCCATTAAATCGGGTATGGTACCGATGGATTGGCGTATAGCTGAGGTAGTGCCATTATTTAAAAAGGGTTCTAAAAATCATCCTGGGTACTATAGACCAGTTAGTTTAACCTCTATAGTGGGTAAAATATTGGAAGGAATTTTGAGGGATAGCATAGAGGATTATCTGCGGAATACTAAGTTTATGAGCAGGAGTTACCATGGGTTTGTGAGCGACAGATCATGTCAAACTAACTTAATTAGCTTCTACGACGAAGTGAGTGATAATCTTAACCAGGGAAAAGCAGTGGATGTGGTCTATTTAGATTTTGCAAAAGCCTTCAATACAGTGCCTCACAAGAGACTGATCATCAAATTAAGGGAACTTGGCCTAGGATACACTATTTGTACATGAATAGGTAATTGGCTGGATAACAGGGTACAACGAGTAGTGGTCAATGAGATGTTCTCCAGCTGGGCACTAGTAGTCAGCGGTATACCACAAGGGTCCATATTTGGTCCGCTACTGTTCAATATATGTATTAATGACCTAGGAATAGGCCTGGGAAGCATAGTATCAATCTTTGCAGATGATACTAAACTGTGTAAGGTAATTAATTCAGAAATAGATGTGGAGTCTCTACAGAATGACTTATTTAAACTTGAATTCTGGGTGTCTAAATGGGGAATGAGGTTCAATATTGAAAAATGCAAAGCTATACATTTTGGGATTAAAAACAAACTTGCATCCTATTCACTTAATAGGGAAAATATAGGGGTATCAGTAGTGGAAAAAGATTTGGGGGTCCTCATAGATAATACACTCAATAGCAGTACACAGTGTCAAAATGCAGTGAAGAAGACAAATAAAGTCCTTGCTTGCATAAAACGGGGTATTGAGACCAGGGACGAGGATGTAATCATGCAGCTGTACAAATCATTGGAACGTCCGCACCTGGAATATTGTGTTCAGTTTTTGGCACCATATTATAAAAAAGATATCGGAGAACTCGAAAGAGTTCAAAGGCTTGCTACTAAACTGATTAAAGGGTTAGAGACACTGGAGTACGAGGAAAGGCTAACTATGTTAAATATGTATACTCTAGAAAAGAGGCGTCTAAGAGGAGATATTATTAATATCTTCAAATATGTAAAGGGTCATTACAAGGAGTTAGCAGGGGATTTGTTTATTAATAGAACTCTGTATAGGACACATGGACACTCACTGAGGTTAGAGGAGAGAAAATTCCATACAAAACGTAGGAAGGGGTTCTTCAGGGCAATAAAGATTTGGAACTCCCTGCCGGAGAAGGTAATAATGGCGGACTCTGTAAATGCATTCAAAATCAGATTGGACAGCTTTCTAGCTGAAAACAGTATAACCTGGGCAGAGTCAAGGTCTGCAGAAGCATGATCGGAACACCAACTGTCAGTGCAGTGCTATATGCTGGAAGTCCAACTGCACTAAGTGAGTGTAATAATTCCACTCATACTGTATAGTCATTTTGGACAGGTTGGTATTGGGTGATCGGTGGTTGGGAGACTGGCGGTCACCATACCGACGCCGGGATTCCGTCTGTCAGATGGCCAGCAGGGGGGATTTCGGCCAGCACAACAAAGACCCTTGCGGGCTCGTTGCGCTTGCCACAGGTTCTATCCCACTCTATGGGAATAGTCCCTGTTGCTCGGCATGCCAACATGTGGGCTAGTCAGTGTTCATGATGCCAGCGCTGGTATTGTAACCGCATCCTTTTTGGACTTGAGGAGCCTGCACACTGCAAGCATCTGGTTGTTCATTTATTGTTCCTCTCCCTGATGTTAGATCGAGACCATACATACCTCAGTCCTTTTCTAGGTCACTAAGCTATACAACAGTGAAAATGTGATATAAATTCATACAGTAGTTTTTGTGTGATGCCAGAACGTACAGACATAATCTAAATTTCACTTTTTTTTGTCTCCATGGTCCATAAACAGTCCCTAGAAGTATAATTCTCAATAAAAAAATGTCTATGTACAGACACAACCCTTACAGTTTTATTATATGTATATATTTTTATTGTAGGGTGTCCCTATTTATCTTTGGCTATGTAAGACTTTGTGTGAACCCAATTTCCACTGTTGTTATGTTGTTTATTACTGTTCCAGTGTTTCAATGATAACCTCATTTAAGGACAAAACGATGAAAACTAGTGTGCCCTGAGCAGTCTCCAGGTGTGCCGCCATAGAAGCACATCCAGGCCCGTCAGTGTTTTGCCGTTACTGAGGCCCTGGAACGATCAATACTGGTGGGTTTAGTGGTTGCAGAGCCAGTTCTTATTTAGGACGCGGGCAGTGTTGGGCTCTTCTGGCTTTCTCAGATGTGGCTCAGGCGTTACCTATGGAGAAGCTGTAACATGACATCATAGGACATGCAACTGCACCATGCATCACCATTATATTTGAATGTGCCTTGGCAATACTTAAATCTTGTTCAGTGTGCCGCGAGATGTAAAGGGTTGAAAATCTCTTTGCTACAGTGTCGTCACCATGTTGTTATAAAAACAACAAAAGACGAGCATTGGTAAAGGGGCTGCTGGAGGGGCCTGGCAGAAGCCCCAGTTTGCTACCCCTCCCCAGTATGCCTGTGCTGTAGCCAGTGGCAGTGGCGCCGTCTTCATGGTGATTTCTTTGGGAAGATGGCACTGCACATAGAAAGCAAAGACTCTGGCACTGCTCCTGATTGGCTTCTGGTCCGTGAACACGGACCGGCACCTGATTAAAGATACCCGTCCCATCGCCGGAGATTGGACTGGGGAGCAAGAGAGGTGTGCGCTGTGCTCTTTTGCCCTCGATGCAAGCAAGGTGGTTGGGCCGCAAAAAGACCCCTGCCCGCGGGCCACAAAAGGATGCGGTAGAAGCTGCGAGTTTGACACCCCTGCCCTAGAGTTTCAGAATTTCTGTCATGGCACCCCAAGACCATAGTTTCTTAGTGAGAAATTTAGAAAAAAATATAAAATGAAGTAAATTGTGTTTATAATATGTTAACCTTAGGTTCAGTTATGTGGTGAAGGACTGGTTTTGCCGATTAAATTCACTATAAGCATTTTGAATTGTTCACGGACCACCAAACTACAGCACCACTGCAAGGCCTCCCCTATCCCCCCCTTCCCACCTTTCCCAAGGAACCCCAGGGTCTCACGGCCCCCTGTATGGAAACTACTGCCATAAAATAAACTTATTTTTATAACTACATGTAATACACCTTAGATCTCAGTTCCTTTAAGGTTTTATATCCTTGTATACAGTAAACTACACATATTTGAAAATCCTACACCAGGCACAAGTAATAATTCAGATGCGTTGTTGACCGGCGGCCGGGATCCTGGTGGTCAGCATACCGATGACGGGATCCTGACTGCCAGAATGCCAGGAGAGGGGCAAGCAAAATGAAGCCCCTTACTGTGGTCTTCACGCTGCGAGCTTGGTGGCTTGCTGCCCTTGCCACAGGTTCTATTCCCTCTCTATGGGTGTCATGGACACCAACTAGTGGGAATAGTCCTTGGCCCCACTGACTGCATTCAGTGGCCGGGATCCCGGTGGTGGTAAGCTGACCACCGGGATGGTGACTACATCCCATTTAGATGACTATGTGGGAGTTTTAGCATTATTATCCTATTTGTATATAAAAAGTGTTGAAAGGGGAGAGCACTACTGCGCAGATTCCATACTGTTCCTTCAGGAAGGCTTCACTCCCTGTACCAAGATGGCTGCTGACCTAAATCCTGCACATAAATGCGGCGGCATCTTGTCAATGTCTTAGAGCATCACAGTGGGAGACAGTAGTTTTTCATTTAACTCCTCAGAGACCTGAGATTATCAGAGATCCACAACACTTCCAGTGATCCTGCCGAATAACACCCCTCTCATCTCAGCCTCCGCTCAGTGAGAACCAGTGTGTAACAGTGATTAAGTGGGGTTCATAGAAATATTTTATGCAATTCACAGTATGACCTTACCATCTTCAGAGTGTTGGAGAATTATTATACATTTTTATTTTTTGGTCAGAGAATTTTTTTTAATTATTTTATAATGTAACTGGACCCTGTATTGTTATTTTCCCCTCAGCTCACTTTAAAATAGATATAAAGGAGAAAGATATCTAAAAGCAATTATAGAGTAAGACCATTTTCCTTACTGCGTAAGCTGCAAACTAGGTGTCCTGTTAGTTGCTTTTCATTTTACCTTTGTATGCCTTACTGCCATGTTTTACTTATAGCACAGTGTAATCTATATAGTGGACCCAAAATGGCTGCCTCACATGGTACTCTCTTGTGTAGAATAAACAATGCATGGTTTTAAACTCTCCTAATATATTTGTCTCCCTAAGTATGTGTCATTTCTTCACCTTTTGAGAGAATTTATTTATTAAGACAACTTCAAGCAAAATATATTTTAAAAATAAATGTCTATTTTTATTTTAAGCAAAATGTAGCCTATTTTTGTTCTACTACTACTACTTCTACTTCTTCTTCTTCTTCTTCTCCTTCTTCTTCTTTGTCTTCCTCTTCTTTAAAAACACCACACCGTCTTTAAGAAAAAAGTTTATTAGTCAGGGTCTTCACCTGGGGGCGGCAGCCTTTAAGTTCTTTAGCATGGCTGCCGCCTTCCCAGGGCTTCCAGCTTCTTCACCTGGTGGGCGGCGGCTGTTAAGCTCTTTTGCATAGCACTTGGAGAACCACAATTGCCAACATGTCCGGACATAAAGGGCCCCCTGGCACCTGTAAAGAAAATATTAAAATAAAAACACCACACCGTCTTTAATTTTTTTTTTATTAGTCTTCAGCTGGGAACGGCGGCATTTAAGCACTTTTGCATGGCCACTGCCTCTCCAGGGCTTCCGCCGTCTTCACCTGGGGGGTCGCCGCCTCCCCAGGGCTTCCGTCGTCTTTCTCCGGTGTCTTCACCTGGGAGGCAGCGGCCTTTAAGCTCTTTTGCATGGCTGCCGCCTTCCCGGGGCTTCCAGCGTCTTCACCTGGTGGATGGTGGCTTTTAAGCTTTTTTGCATAGCACTTGGAGAACCACAAGTGCCAGCATGTCCGGACATAAAGGGCCCACTGGCACCTGTAGTCCACCTGTAAAAAAAATATTAAAATAAAAACACCACTCCGTCTTTAAAAAAAAGTTTATTAGTCAGATTCTTCACCTGGGGGCGGTGGCCTTTAAGCTTTTTTGCATGGCTGCCGCCTCTTCAGGGCTTCTGACGCCTTCACCTGGGGGGCCGCTGCCTCCCCAGGGCTTCCAGCATCTTCAACGGGGAGGCAGCGGCCTTTAAGCTCTTTTGCATGGCTTCCGCCTTCCCAGGGCTTCCAGAGTCTTCACCTGGTGGGCGGCAGCCGTTAAGCTCTTTTGCATAGCACTTGGAAAACCACAAGTGCCAGCATGTCCGGACATAAAGGGCCCGCTGGCACCTGTAGTCCACCCGTAAAGAAAATATAAAAAAAAAACACTACACCATCTTTAAAAAAAAGTTTATTATTCAGGGTCTTCACCTGGGGGCGGCGGCCTTTAAGCTCGTTTGCATGGCTACAGCCCATCCAGGACTTCCAGCGTCTTCTTTCTTAAGGAGCTCTTCCGCCGTCGGACTGACGCCGATGCCTCGTGCTGACTTATATAAGTCAGCCGGAGGGGCCGGGGTGATGACGCAGCGAGCCGTGATTGGCTCGTGGTTGCCATCTTGAATTTAAAAAATTACGCTGAGGTGCCATTTTTGAAATTGGTACTGCTTCGCTGCCAAACTCTGCAGAACGGCAGTGCCACTAATACTCTCACTGACACCAATGCCCACACCTCCGCGCACCCATATAGTGATGGCAGCGGATCCAGTGACGGATCCTCTGGCCAATCACTGTGGCCTCACTGACAGAGGTGTGCTTTCATGGGTTGAAAGCACGTCCCTGTATGAAAGCAGCACCTCTAATGGTGCCGCTTTCCCATGCATTTCCAATAGACTTTTAATACCCATTGCTAGGCCCCGCCCACCCCCGCCACCGCGCTCCCACACCCTTCCCCATTCATACTGGGAGGCACCACGATCGGTGCCTCCCAAACACATTTAAACAGGGATAATGATTAGATTAATATAAAGGAGATACTTATGACACAGAATACAGTATGTGTCAAAATTATCTTCTTTATATTATTTTAATCATTAATGACAGGGGTGGCACTGCCTCCCCTGCCTTCCCTGACTGCACGTCCCTGGTTTGCCCAGACCACCCGCCCTCCAACTAACCTTGCCTAACCCAGTCTTCCCATCTGTCACCTCAAATCTGATATCTTGACCTATTTACCCGGCAGGAGAAAAACGCACCTATACGTCAATGGTTAGAGAGTGAAAAAAGAGAGCAAGAAATGAGTGGGGCATGGAGAGCCCACCGGGGGAATGCAGAGGTAAAGGCCCATGCTTAGGTGTGTGGCCTGCTGCCACAGAGGCTTGGCTAACATGGTATAGGGCCCATGATAAATATATATAGTAAATACTGCTAGTACATGCATGATAATGTACCAGATTAATAACTGCAATGCACTGTAGATAATATGTATAATGTACAATTCAAGTGCACAGACAGGACCTGATACATAGACGAGGAGGTGGGGCCCCAGACAGTAGGGCCCACCGGTGGTTTCCCCTGTACCCCTATGGGTTATGACTGTCCCCCTCCCCCCACACTCCCTGAGTGGGAATGAGGGGGGAGGGGGACAGTCATAACCACCATAGCATTCATTTCTGACGCTAACAGGAATTACAACTGTACAAATGTAGCTATTCTCGTTGTGGCTACATCTTAAGGCGATTGCGCCTTGCTAGTCGCGACCGCACCGCGTACATCTGGACATCTAAGACATGTGTGTGCCCCATACACATGGATGGGGGCGGCAAATGCCGCAACTCGACATAGCTAGGCACAGGTGCGCATTGCTGCGTCGAGGGTGCACGTTTCCCTCAGATGTAGCCATGATCAGCATGGCTACATCTGTATATAGTATTGGATGAAAACAAAGGTAATGATTAAAGCACAATTTAATTCTCTTACATCTCTACATATTAAAAAAAATGGATCAGCGTGCAACACTGGCACACTGGGATTTAGGCAGGCAGAGAGAGAGAGAGAGTAAAGCACCCTTCATATATCTCCAATGGCCCATTTGCAGCCGCTTGTGGATGTTAAGTAATGGCACTGTCCCAGTAGGTGTGAGATTTTGTTTTTATCCAATACTATGCTATCCCCAAGGTCGTAAGTCATATATTATAATAGTCATGCTAAACGTCTGCCGATGATTCAAAATAAGCTGCTCTTATCTTTGTCCAGTCACTAACCTTCTACCAGTGTGCTATGCCGTGCCAGGCCTCTGAAAGCATATGCAAGAGACAGCAACAGCATAGCCCTGACATAGGCAGTTTCCTTTATGACATCACAGCATGACCTCACACACCCCACCAGACCGGCTAAGACTGGTTATTTCTGGTTTGAGGCCCTTGTCGTTTACATGACTGACCTAAGGGAAATGTGACTTAAAATTATTATTATTACATAAGAAAAATGTTATTACTGTCATTTGCCGGCAGTTTTGCTCACTTAGGTGGTCATTCTGAGTTGTTCGCTCGTTGCCGATTTTCGTTATTTTGCGATTTTCCGCTTACTGCACATGCGATATGTAAATTTGCTATGCAGTTAGGTCTTTTACTCACGGCATTACGAGGTTTTTTCTTCGTTCTGGTGATCGTAATGTGATTGACAGGAAGTGGGTGTTTCTGGGCGGAAACTGGCCGTTTTGTGGGTGTGTTGGAAAAAACGCTACCGTTTCTGGGAAAAACGCGGGAGTGGCTGGAGAAATGGGGGAGTGTCTGGGCGAATGCTGGGTGTGTTTGTGACGTCAAACCAGGAACGAAACTGACTGAAATGATCGCAATGGCTAAGTCCGGAGCTACTCAGAAACTGCTAAGAAAGGTCTATTCGCAATATTGCGAATCCGTCGGTCGCAATTTTGAGAAGCTAAGATTCACACCCAGTAGGCGGCGACTTAGCGTGTGCAAAGCTGCTAAAAGCAGCTTGCGAGCGAACAACTCGGAATGAGGGCCTTAGTGGCATCTAATCTTGTGATGTATATTTTATATTTTACAAATAGAGCCTGATTAAGGTTGGATCGCAATCGCAATAAGCGATCCAACGGTAAAAATTGCTAAGAGGATGCGGGATCCTGCGCAGGGCCCATCCTGCGCATGCGCCTGCATTTTCTACGGCGCCCCACAGAAAATGCGATTGCTTCTGCCTGTCTATGAGGCAGAGATGGTCACGGGGGGAGGAGGCAACGCTCCATTTCAAAGACGGAGGTGGAGTATTGCGGGGACGAGACTTCAAAACAGGAGCGGCAACGGAGCAACAGGGGGCGTAGTCGGTGCAGCTGCATGACATCACACGCAGCCGATGCTATCACAAAAATGGCTGTGGGTCTCATGCGGGCGCCTAACATGTGGGGCATACTAGCCCTGTGCTGGGCGTCCCCCCGCATGTCAGAGAATCTGATCATAAATGTGCTAAATTTAGCACATCTAGGATCAGGTCTGAATCACCCCCATGGAACAAAAAAAAAGGCTCAAATTATGTGATTTTTGTTTTGTTTGTCAATTTTTGAAAACAAAAAAACAAAACCAGTCACGGCAGTTTGGCAAAAACCAAATACAAAGCCGGATGACGAATCAGGGCCAATTGCAAATCCAGCAAAAATGGTCCTGTGCACATCTCTAGTAATATTCTAATACCACATTGAGGGGCAGATGTATTAACCTGTAGAAGGCATAAGGAAGTGATAAACCAGTGATATGTGCAAGGTGATAAAGGCACCAGCCAATCAGTTCCAGTATGTAAATTAACAGTTAGGATCTGATTGGCTGGTGCCTTTATCACCTTGCACATATCACTGGTTTATCACTTCCTTATGCCTTCTCCTGGTTAATACATCTGCCCCTGAGTTTGCTAGCATTGTATGCCTAGGGATGTGCTGATATGAGACAATAAGATTTTACTCACCGGTAAATCTATTTCTCGTAGTCCGTAGTGGATGCTGGGGACTCCGTAAGGACCATGGGGAATAGCGGCTCCGCAGGAGACTGGGCACATCTAAGAAAGCTTTAGGACTACCTGGTGTGCACTGGCTCCTCCCCCTATGACCCTCCTCCAGACCTCAGTTAGGATACTGTGCCCGGAAGAGCTGACACAATAGGGAAGGATTTTGAATCCCGGGTAAGACTCATACCAGCCACACCAATCACACCGTATAACTCGTGATATTATACCCAGTTAACAGTATGAACATAACAGAGCCTCTCAACGGATGGCTCAACAATAACCCTTTTAGTTAACAATAACTATATACAAGTAATGCAGACAGTCCGCACTTGGGACGGGCGCCCAGCATCCACTACGGACTACGAGAAACAGATTTACCGGTGAGTAAAATCTTATTTTCTCTGACGTCCTAGTGGATGCTGGGGACTCCGTAAGGACCATGGGGATTATACCAAAGCTCCCAAACGGGCGGGAGAGTGCGGATGACTCTGCAGCACCGAATGAGAGAACTCAAGGTCCTCCTCAGCCAGGGTATCAAATTTGTAGAATTTAGCAAACGTGTTTGCCCCTGACCAAGTAGCAGCTCGGCAAAGTTGTAAAGCCGAGACCCCTCGGGCAGCCGCCCAAGATGAGCCCACCTTCCTTGTGGAATGGGCTTTTACAGATTTAGGCTGCGGTAATCCCACCGCAGAATGCGCCAGCTGAATTGTGCTACAAATCCAGCGAGCAATAGTCTGCTTTGAAGCAGGAGCACCCAACTTGTTGGGTGCATACAGGATAAATAGCGAGTCAGTTTTCCTGACTCCAGCTGTCCTGGAAACATAAATTTTCAGGGCCCTGACTACGTCCAGTAACTTGGAATCCTCCAAGTCCCTAGTAGCCGCAGGCACTACAATAGGTTGGTTCAAGTGAAAAGCTGACACCACCTTAGGGAGAAACTGAGGACGGGTCCTCAATTCTGCCCTATCCATATGTAAAATCAAATAAGGGCTTTTACATGACCAAGCCGCCAACTCTGATACACGCCTGGCCGAAGCCAAGGCCAATAACATGACCACTTTCCACGTGAGATATTTTAGATCCACGGTTTGCAGTGGTTCAAACCAATGTGATTTTAGGAAACTCAACACCACGTTGAGATCCCAGGGTGCCACTGGAGGCACAAAGGGGGGCTGAATATGCAGCACTCCTTTTACAAATGTCTGAACTTCAGGTAGTGAAGCTAGTTCCTTCTGGAAGAAAATCGACAGAGCCGAGATCTGTACCTTAATGGAGCCTAATTTTAGGCCCATAGTCACTCCTGCCTGTAGGAAGTGCAGAAATCGACCCAGTAGAAATTCCTCTGTTGGGGCCTTACTGGCCTCACACCAAGCCACATATTTTCGCCATATGCGGTGATAATGTTTAACAGTTACATCTTTCCTGGCTTTAATCAGCGTAGGGATGACTTCTTCCGGAATGCCCTTTTCCTTCAGGATCCGGCGTTCAACCGCCATGCCGTCAAACGCAGCCGCGGTAAGTCTTGGAACAGACAGGGCCCCTGCTGCAGCAGGTCCTGTCTGAGCGGCAGAGGCCATGGGTCCTCTGAGATTAACTCTTGAAGTTCCGGGTACCAAGACCTTCTTGGCCAATCCGGAACAACGAGTATCATTCTTACTCCTCTTGTCCTTATTATCCTCAGCACCTTGGGTATGAGAGGAAGAGGAGGGAACACATAAACTGACCGGTACACCCACGGTGTCACTAGAGCGTCCACCGCTATCGCCTGAGGGTCCCTTGACCTGGCGCAATATTTTTCTAGTTTTTTGTTGAGGCGGGACGCCATCATGTCCACCTGTGGTCTTTCCCAACGGTTTACCAGCATTTGGAAGACTTCTGGATGAAGTCCCCACTCTCCCGGGTGGAGGTCGTGCCTGCTGAGGAAGTCTGCTTCCCAGTTGTCCACTCCCGGAATGAACACTGCTGTCAGTGCCAACACGTGATTTTCCGCCCATCGGAGAATCCTTGTGGCTTCTGCCATCGCCGCCCTGCTTCTTGTGCCGCCCTGTCGGTTTACATGGGCGACCGCCGTGATGTTGTCTGACTGGATCAGAACCGGTTGGTTTTGAAGCAGGGCCTTTGCCTGACACAGGGCATTGTAAATGGCCCTCAACTCCAGAACATTTATGTGTAGGGAAGTCTCGTGACTTGTCCAAAGTGCTTGGAAGTTTCTTCCCAATGTGACAGCCCCCCAGCCTCGAAGGCTGGCATCCGTGGTCACTAGGACCCAGTCCTGTATGCCGAATCAGCGGCCCTCCACGAGATGAGCACTCTGCAGCCACCACAAGAGAGACACCCTGGTCCTTGGAGACAGGGTTATCAGCCGATGCATTTGAAGATGCGATCCGGACCATTTGTCCAAGAGGTCCCACTGAAAAATTCTGGCATGGAACCTGCCGAATGGGATCGCTTCGTAGGAAGCTACCATCTTTCCCAGGACTCGGGTGCAGTGATGTACCGACACCTGTTTTGGTTTTAGGAGGCCTATGACCAGAGATGACAGCTCCTTGGCTTTCCCTTCTGGGAGAAACACTTTTTTCTGGACTGTGTCCAGAATCAGTCCCAGGAACAGTAGGCGTGTCGCAGGAACCAGTTGTGACTTTGGAATATTCAGAATCCAACCATGCTGGCGTAGCACCTCCTGAGATAGTGCTACGCCCAATAACAACTGCTCTCTGGATCTCGCTTTTATCAGGAGATCGTCCAAGTATGGGGTAATTGAAACTCCCTTTTTTCGAAGGAGTATCATCATTTCGGCCATTACCTTGGTAAATACCCTCGGTGCCGTGGACAGGCCGAACGGCAACGTCTGGAATTGGTAATGGCAATCCTGTACCACAAATCTGAGGTACTCCTGGTGAAGATTGTAAATGGGGACATGTAGGTAAGCATCCTTGATGTCCAAAGATACCATGTAATCCCCCTCTTCCAGGCTTGCAATCACCGCCCTGAGCGATTCCATCTTGAACCTGAATTTTTTTAGATATGTGTTCAAGGATTTTAAATTTAAAATGGGTCTCACCAAACCATCCGGTTTCGGTACCACAAACATTGTGGAGTAGTAACCCCGTCCTTGTTGAAGTAGGGGCACTTTTACTATCACCTGCTGGGAATACAGCTTGTGAATCGCCTCTAACACAGCCTCCCTGTCTGCGGGAGTCGTTGGTAAGGCAGATTTGAGGAAACGGCGGGGGGGTAATGTCTCGAATTCCAGCTTGTACCCCTGAGATACCACTTGAAGGATCCAGGGGTCCACCAGTGAGCGAGCCCACTGATTGCTGAAATGTTTGAGACGGGCCCCCACCGTACCTGTCACCGCCTGTTGAGCCCCAGCGTCATGCGGTGGACTTAGCTGATGAAGCGGGGTAGGACTTGTGTTCCTGGGAACGGGCTGAATGCTGCAGCTTTTTCCCTCTACCTCTGCCTCTGGGCAGAAAGGACGCGCCTCTACCTCGCCTGTTCTTTTGGGGACGAAAGGACTGCACCTGATAATACGGTGCTTTCTTTGGTTGTGAGGGGACATGTGGTAAGAAGGCTGACTTCCCAGCCGTTGCTGTGGACACTAGGTCCGAAAGACCATCCCCAAACAACTCCTCACCCTTGTAAGGCAAAACTTCCATGTGCCTTTTAGAATCTGCATCTCCTGTCCACTGCCGGGTCCATAACCCTCTTCTGGCAGAAATGGACAGCGCACTGATTTGAGATGCCAGCCGGCAAATATCCCTCTGTGCATCTCTTATGTAAAAGACCGCGTCTTTAATATGCTCTATGTTAAGCAATATAGTGTCCCTGTCTAGGGTGTCAATGTTTTCTGACAGGGATTCCGACCACGCCGCTGCAGCACTGCACATCCAGGCTGAAGCAATAGCTGGTCTCAGTATAACACCAGTGTGTGTATATATAGCCTTCAGGAGAGCCTCCTGCTTTCTATCCGCAGGCTCCTTTAGGGCGGCCGTATCCGGAGACGGTAGTGCCACCTTTTTTGACAAATGTGTGAGCGCTTTATCCACCCTAGGTGGTGTTTCCCAACGTGACCTATCCTCTGGCGGGAAAGGGTACGCCATTAGTAATCTTTTTGGAATCACCAATTTTCTATCGGGGGAAGCCCATGCTACCTCACACACATCATTTAATTCTTCAGAAGGGGGAAAAACTACTGGAAGTTTTTTCTCCCCAAACATAATACCCTTTTTTGTGGTTCCTGGGGTTACATCAAAAATGTGTAAAACATTTTTCATAGCCTCAATCATATAACGAGTGGCCCTAGTGGACATTACGTTTGCATCATCGTCGTCGACACTGGTATCAGTATCCGTGTCGACATCTGTGTCTGCCATCTGAGGGAACGGGCACTTTAAAGCCCCTGATGGCCCTTGAGACGCCTGGGCAGGCACGAGCTGAGAAGTCGTCTGTCCCACATTTGGCATGTCGTCAAATTTCTTATGTAAGGAGTCGACTCTTTCGCGTAATTCCTTCCACAAGTCCATCCACTCAGGTGTCTGCCCCGCAGGGGGTGACAACACATTTATAGGCACCTGCTCCTCCTCCACATCAGCCTCCTCATCAAACATGTCGACACAGTCGTACCGACACACCTCACACACACAGGGAATGCTCTGATAGAAGACAGGACCCCACGAAGCCCTTTGGGGAGACAGAGGGAGAGTATGCCAGCACACACCAGAGCGCTATATAATACAGGGATTAACTAAATTATATCCCCTTATAGCTGCTATACACTTATATTGCGCCTAAATTTGTGCCCCCCCTCTCTTTTTTACCCTTTCTGTAGTGTAGTCTGCAGGGGAGAGCCAGGGAGCTTCCTTCCAGCGGAGCTGTGAGGGGAAAATGGCGCCAGTGTGCTGAAGGAGATAGCTCCGCCCCCTTTTCGGCGGACTTTTCTCCCGCTATTTTGTGTATTCTGGCAGGGGTAATTATCACATATATAGCCTCTGGGGCTATATATTGTGATATTTTTGCCAGCCAAGGTGTATTTATTGCTGCTCAGGGCGCCCAAGCCCAAGCTAGCTGCAAGCAGGTAGGTTCGCTTCTTCTCCCCTTAGTCCCTCGGTGCAGTGAGCCTGTTGCCAGCAGGTCTCACTGTAAAATAAAAAACCTAAAATATACTTTCTTTTCTAGGAGCTCAGGAGAGCCCCTAGTGTGCATCCAGCTCGAGCCGGGCACAGGATTCTAACTGAGGTCTGGAGGAGGGTCATAGGGGAGGAGCCAGTGCACACCAGGTAGTCCTAAAGCTTTCTTAGATGTGCCCAGTCTCCTGCGGAGCCGCTATTCCCCATGGTCCTTACGGAGTCCCCAGCATCCACTAGGACGTCAGAGAAATTCCCTTTAACTCCTGTTTTATTGAGTTTAATAAATTATTCCTGTAGTTTAGCTGGTCATTCAAAACTTGGGATCAGTGCTAGAGATGAGCGGGTTCGGTTCCTCGGAATCCGAACCCGCCCGAACTTCATGTTTTTTTTCACGGGTCCGAGCGACTCGGATCTTCCCGCCTTGCTCGGTTAACCCGAGCGCGCCCGAACGTCATCATGACGCTGTCGGATTCTCGCGAGACTCGGATTCTATATAAGGAGCCGCGCGTCGCCGCCATTTTCACACGTGCATTGAGATTGATAGGGAGAGGACGTGGCTGGCGTCCTCTCCATTTAGATTAGAAGAGAGAGAGTGAGATTGATTTGAGACTGAGACACTTGATTTACTGGAGCTTAGGAGTACTGTAGAGAGTGCAGAGTTTAGTAGTGACTGACCACAGTGACCACCAGACAGTGCAGTTTTATTTAATATAATCCGTTCTCTGCCTGAAAAAAACGATACACAGTGACTCAGTCACATACCATATCTGTGTGCACTGCTCAGCCCAGTGTGCTGCATCATCTATGTATATATCTGACTGTGCTCACACAGCTTATAATTGTGGGGGAGACTGGGGAGCAGTGCCAGTTATAGGTTATAGCAGGAGCCAGGAGTACATATTATTAAAATTAAACAGTGCACACTTTTGCTGCAGGAGTGCCACTGCCAGTGTGACTGACCAGTGACCTGACCACACTGACCACCAGTATAGTTAGTAGTATACTATATTGTGATTGCCTGAAAAAGTTAAACACTCGTCGTGTGACTTGTGTGGTGTTTTTTTTTTTATTCTATAAAAAACTCATTCTGCTGACAGACAGTGTCCAGCAGGTCCGTCATTATATAATATATACCTGTCCGGCTGCAGTAGTGATATATATATATTTTTTATATCATTATTTATCATCCAGTCGTAGCAGACACAGTACGGTAGTTCACGGCTGTAGCTACCTCTGTGTCGGCACTCGGCAGTCCATCCATAATTGTATACCACCTACCCGTGGTTTTTTTTTCTTTCTTCTTTATACATACATACTACATCTCTTTATCAACCAGTCTATATTAGCAGCAGACACAGTACAGTAGTCCACGGCTGTAGCTACCTCTGTGTCGGCACTCGGCAGTCCATCCATAATTGTATACCACCTACCCGTGGTTTTTTTTTCTTTCTTCTTTATACATACATACTACATCTCTTTATCAACCAGTCTATATTAGCAGCAGACACAGTACAGTACGGTAGTCCACGGCTGTAGCTACCTCTGTGTCGGCACTCGGCAGTCCGTCCATAATTGTATACCACCTACCCGTGGTTTTTTTTTCTTTCTTCTTTATACATACATACTACATCTCTTTATCAACCAGTCTATATTAGCAGCAGACACAGTACAGTAGTCCACGGCTGTAGCTACCTCTGTGTCGGCACTCGGCAGTCCATCCATAATTGTATACCACCTACCCGTGGTTTTTTTTTTCTTTCTTCTTTATACATACATACTACATCTCTTTATCAACCAGTCTATATTAGCAGCAGACACAGTACAGTAGTCCACGGCTGTAGCTACCTCTGTGTCGGCACTCGGCAGTCCATCCATAATTGTATACCACCTACCCGTGGTTTTTTTTTCTTTCTTCTTTATACATACATACTACATCTCATTATCATCCAGTCTATATTAGCAGCAGACACAGTACAGTACAATAGTCCACGGCTGTAGCTACCTCTGTGTCGGCACTCGGCAGTCCATCCATAATTGTATACTAGTATCCATCCATCTCCATTGTTTACCTGAGGTGCCTTTTAGTTGTGCCTATTAAAATATGGAGAACAAAAATGTTGAGGTTCCAAAATTAGGGAAAGATCAAGATCCACTTCCACCTCGTGCTGAAGCTGCTGCCACTAGTCATGGCCGAGACGATGAAATGCCAGCAACGTCGTCTGCCAAGGCCGATGCCCAATGTCATAGTACAGAGCATGTCAAATCCAAAACACCAAATATCAGTAAAAAAAGGACTCCAAAACCTAAAATAAAATTGTCGGAGGAGAAGCGTAAACTTGCCAATATGCCATTTACCACACGGAGTGGCAAGGAACGGCTGAGGCCCTGGCCTATGTTCATGGCTAGTGGTTCAGCTTCACATGAGAATGGAAGCACTCAGCCTCTCGCTAGAAAACTGAAAAGACTCAAGCTGGCAAAAGCACCGCAAAGAACTGTGCATTCTTCGAAATCACAAATCCACAAGGAGAGTCCAATTGTGTCGGTTGCGATGCCTGACCTTCCCAACACTGGACGTGAAGAGCATGCGCCTTCCACCATTTGCACGCCCCCTGCAAGTGCTGGAAGGAGCACCCGCAGTACAGTTCCTGATAGTCAGATTGAAGATGTCAGTGTTGAAGTACACCAGGATGAGGAGGATATGGGTGTTGCTGGCGCTGGGGAGGAAATTGACCAGGAGGATTCTGATGGTGAGGTGGTTTGTTTAAGTCAGGCACCCGGGGAGACACCTGTTGTCCGTGGGAGGAATATGGCCGTTGACATGCCTGGTGAAAATACCAAAAAAATCAGCTCTTCGGTGTGGAAGTATTTCACCAGAAATGCGGACAACATTTGTCAAGCCGTTTGTTCCCTTTGTCAAGCTGTAATAAGTAGGGGTAAGGACGTTAACCACCTCGGAACATCCTCCCTTATACGTCACCTGCAGCGCATTCATAATAAGTCAGTGACAAGTTCAAAAACTTTGGGCGACAGCGGAAGCAGTCCACTGACCAGTAAATCCCTTCCTCTTGTAACCAAGCTCACGCAAACCACCCCACCAACTCCCTCAGTGTCAATTTCCTCCTTCCCCAGGAATGCCAATAGTCCTGCAGGCCATGTCACTGGCAATTCTGACGAGTCCTCTCCTGCCTGGGATTCCTCCGATGCATCCTTGCGTGTAACGCCTACTGCTGCTGGCGCTGCTGTTGTTGCTGCTGGGAGTCGATGGTCATCCCAGAGGGGAAGTCGTAAGCCCACTTGTACTACTTCCAGTAAGCAATTGACTGTCCAACAGTCCTTTGCGAGGAAGATGAAATATCACAGCAGTCATCCTGCTGCAAAGCGGATAACTGAGGCCTTGACAACTATGTTGGTGTTAGACGTGCGTCCGGTATCCGCCGTTAGTTCACAGGGAACTAGACAATTTATTGAGGCAGTGTGCCCCCGTTACCAAATACCATCTAGGTTCCACTTCTGTAGGCAGGCGATACCGAGAATGTACACGGACGTCAGAAAAAGACTCACCAGTGTCCTAAAAAATGCAGTTGTACCCAATGTCCACTTAACCACGGACATGTGGACAAGTGGAGCAGGGCAGGGTCAGGACTATATGACTGTGACAGCCCACTGGGTAGATGTATGGACTCTCGCCAAGAACAGCAGCGGCGGCACCAGTAGCAGCATCTCGCAAACGCCAACTCTTTCCTAGGCAGGCTACGCTTTGTATCACCGCTTTCCAGAATACGCACACAGCTAAAAACCTCTTACGGCAACTGAGGAAGATCATCGCAGAATGGCTTACCCCAATTGGACTCTCCTGTGGATTTGTGGCATCGGACAACGCCAGCAATATTGTGTGTGCATTAAATATGGGCAAATTCCAGCACGTCCCATGTTTTGCACATACCTTGAATTTGGTGGTGCAGAATTTTTTAAAAAACGACAGGGGCGTGCAAGAGATGCTGTCGGTGGCCAGAAGAATTGCGGGACACTTTCGGCGTACAGGCACCACGTACAGAAGACTGGAGCACCACCAAAAACTACTGAACCTGCCCTGCCATCATCTGAAGCAAGAAGTGGTAACGAGGTGGAATTCAACCCTCTATATGCTTCAGAGGTTGGAGGAGCAGCAAAAGGCCATTCAAGCCTATACAATTGAGCACGATATAGGAGGTGGAATGCACCTGTCTGAAGTGCAGTGGAGAATGATTTCAACGTTGTGCAAGGTTCTGATGCCCTTTGAACTTGCCACACGTGAAGTCAGTTCAGACACTGCCAGCCTGAGTCAGGTCATTCCCCTCATCAGGCTTTTGCAGAAGAAGCTGGAGACATTGAAGGAGGAGCTAACACGGAGCGATTCCGCTAGGCATGTGGGACTTGTGGATGGAGCCCTTAATTCGCTTAACAAGGATTCACGGGTGGTCAATCTGTTGAAATCAGAGCACTACATTTTGGCCACCATGCTCGATCCTAGATTTAAAACCTACCTTGGATCTCTCTTTCCGGCAGACACAAGTTTGCTGGGGTTGAAAGACCTGCTGGTGAGAAAATTGTCAAGTCAAGCGGAACGCGACCTGTCAACATCTCCTCCTTCACATTCTCCCGCAACTGGGGGTGCGAGGAAAAGGCTCAGAATTCCGAGCCCACCCGCTGGCGGTGATGCAGGGCAGTCTGGAGCGACTGCTGATGCTGACATCTGGTCCGGACTGAAGGACCTGACAACGATTACGGACATGTCGTCTACTGTCACTGCATATGATTCTCTCAACATTGAAAGAATGGTGGAGGATTATATGAGTGACCGCATCCAAGTAGGCACGTCACACAGTCCGTACTTATACTGGCAGGAAAAAGAGGCAATTTGGAGGCCCTTGCACAAACTGGCTTTATTCTACCTAAGTTGCCCTCCCACAAGTGTGTACTCCGAAAGAGTGTTTAGTGCCGCCGCTCACCTTGTCAGCAATCGGCGTACGAGGTTACATCCAGAAAATGTGGAGAAGATGATGTTCATTAAAATGAATTATAATCAATTCCTCCGCGGAGACATTGACCAGCAGCAATTGCCTCCACAAAGTACACAGGGAGCTGAGATGGTGGATTCCAGTGGGGACGAATTGATAATCTGTGAGGAGGGGGATGTACACGGTGATATATCGGAGGATGATGATGAGGTGGACATCTTGCCTCTGTAGAGCCAGTTTGTGCAAGGAGAGATTAATTGCTTCTTTTTTTGGGGGGGTCCAAACCAACCCGTCATATCAGTCACAGTCGTGTGGCAGACCCTGTCACTGAAATGATGGGTTGGTTAAAGTGTGCATGTCCTGTTTATACAACATAAGGGTGGGTGGGAGGGCCCAAGGACAATTCCATCTTGCACCTCTTTTTTCTTTTATTTTTCTTTGCGTCATGTGCTGTTTGGGGAGGGTTTTTTGGAAGGGCCATCCTGCGTGACACTGCAGTGCCACTCCTAGATGGGCCCGGTGTTTGTGTCGGCCACTAGGGTCGCTTATCTTACTCACACAGTCAGCTACCTCATTGCGCCTCTTTTTTTCTTTGCGTCATGTGCTGTTTGGGGAGGGTTTTTTGGAAGGGCCATCCTGCGTGACACTGCAGTGCCACTCCTAGATGGGCCCGGTGTTTGTGTCGGCCACTAGGGTCGCTTATCTTACTCACACAGTCAGCTACCTCATTGCGCCTCTTTTTTTCTTTGCGTCATGTGCTGTTTGGGGAGGGTTTTTTGGAAGGGCCATCCTGCGTGACACTGCAGTGCCACTCCTAGATGGGCCCGGTGTTTGTGTCGGCCACTAGGGTCGCTTTTCTTACTCACACAGTCAGCTACCTCATTGCGCCTCTTTTTTTCTTTGCGTCATGTGCTGTTTGGGGAGGGTTTTTTGGAAGGGCCATCCTGCGTGACACTGCAGTGCCACTCCTAGATGGGCCCGGTGTTTGTGTCGGCCACTAGGGTCGCTTATCTTACTCACACAGTCAGCTACCTCATTGCGCCTCTTTTTTTCTTTGCGTCATGTGCTGTTTGGGGAGGGTTTTTTGGAAGGGACATCCTGCGTGACACTGCAGTGCCACTCCTAGATGGGCCCGGTGTTTGTGTCGGCCACTAGGGTCGCTTATCTTACTCACACAGCTACCTCATTGCGCCTCTTTTTTTCTTTGCGTCATGTGCTGTTTGGGGAGGGTTTTTTGGAAGGGAGATCCTGCGTGACACTGCAGTGCCACTCTTAGATGGGCCCGGTGTTTGTGTCGGCCACTAGGGTCGCTTATCTTACTCACACAGCGACCTCGGTGCAAATTTTAGGACTAAAAATAATATTGTGAGGTGTGAGGTATTCAGAATAGACTGAAAATGAGTGTAAATTATGGTTTTTGAGGTTAATAATACTTTGGGATCAAAATGACCCCCAAATTCTATGATTTAAGCTGTTTTTTAGGGTTTTTTGAAAAAAACACCCGAATCCAAAACACACCCGAATCCGACAAAAAAAATTCGGTGAGGTTTTGCCAAAACGCGGTCGAACCCAAAACACGGCCGCGGAACCGAACCCAAAACCAAAACACAAAACCCGAAAAATTTCCGGCGCTCATCTCTAATCAGTGCTACCATATGGTCCCTACTGGTCTGCACATGTGCACTGATGTTGCTTGCTAACTGGTAGCTGCATTAGAAGTTGTTGCATTCCACAGGAGTAGCTAGCTGCTTATATCCAGTTTTGCGTTCCACATGGCACAGTTCGGGAGCACCAGTGCCACATTTTACATATGGTACCGTGAGGTTACCGGCAGAGAGGTGCATCTCTGCCTGACCGATTACGTGACTTAAGTGTTGAACAGTGTATTGTTGCTATAGGATGTGATACCACTACCAGGCAGGCCATGTGGTCCAAATTAAACTACTGTACATGTGGTTTGCTGTCTTTTTGTACATTATTCTGTTGGTATAAACATACTTGCCTACTCTACCTCATTCTGCAGGAGACTCCCTGAAATAGAAGAAATCTCCCAAACTCCCTAAATAGTCCAGCAATCTCACTGATTGCACCTTAACTCCTGATGGGGGGTAAGGTAGAGAATAGAATAACAGTTGGTAAGAGTAATTCTAGAAAGGCACTTGTAAATAATGGTAAGTTACCATTAAAGCAAAAGGGCAAAGGAAATATTAACATAAAATGTCTGCTTGCGAAAGCAAGAAGCCTATCAGGTAAAATGGGGGAATTGGAATGGCATGTATCAAAAAATCAGTATGATATTATAGGTATTACGTAAACATGGTGGGACGACTCTCACGACTAGGTTACTTTTTTGGAGGGATATTCACTTCTCAGGAGGGACAGGGCTACCAAAAGGGGAGGAGGGGTTTGTCTCTATGTACAACCATCTCTAAAACCAAACTTAATATATGTTATTTACGAGGGGACTGGTGATAATGTGGAATCACTATGGGTTGAGATCACTAGTGGGGGCACTGAAATAAAGAAACTAGTCATTGGCACATGCTACAAGCAACCAGATATTAGCATACGTGACGAGGAACTGCTCTCACAGCAAATTGAAAAAGCTGCGGGAATGGGGGACATCCTAGTGTTAGGGGATTTTTAACTATCCGGGTATAAACTGGAGTAACGATTCATGTGTAAAAATTAGGAGCAGCAGGATTCTAAACACATTAAAGGATCAATACTTGTCTCAATTAGTCGAGGACCCAACCAGAGGTTATAATGTTCTGGACCAAGTTATTACCAATAATGTGGACATTATATCAAACATTACAGTTGGGGAGACCTTGGGAAACAGTGATCACTATATGATCACATTCAGCATCAGTTTCAAGAAACATAGCTATAAGGAATCAACAAAAACATTCAACTTTAGAAAAGCTAACTTCAATATGCTAAACGACATTGACTGGGAAGTTTTGTTTCATAGGTAAGACACATCGGAAATGTGGGATGCTTTAAAAGGGTTGCTTGATAGCAATATTCACAAATTCATACCCTTGGGCAGTAAATGCAAGAGTAATAGACTCAAATCAATGTGGCTTAATAAGGATGTCAAAGAAGCAATGGCTAAAAAGAGGTGTTCTTTTAAAGCATTTAAAACTAATGGAGGGGAGGAGTCATTCCAGTATTACAAAGAATGCAATAAAATATGCAAAAAAGTAATAAGGGCAGCTACAATTGTAAACGAAAAACAAATTGCTATAGAGAATAAAGCCAATTCCAAAGAGTTTTATAAATACATAAACATTAAAGGGTTAAAAAAATAGAACATAGGCCCATTAAAAGATGAACTGCGAGCCTTGGAAACGATGTCAAAATAAAAGCGGATATACTGAACGGCTTTTTTTCACCAGGGAGGATCAGACGGTGTTAGTAGTGCATAACGACAGTGAAGGTAATGATTCTTGGCTAGATGCTTGTTTAAGTGAGGAAATAGTCCTGGAGAAACTAAGCAACATAAAGATTAATAAATCACCGGGACCAAATGGTTTACATACGAGGGTTATTATGGAGCTTAAGGCACAGCTTGCAAGACCCTTATACTTGATTTTCTATAGTTCCATTAAATCGGGTATGGTACCGATGGATTGGCGTATAGCTGAGGTAGTGCCATTATTTAAAAAGGGTTCTAAAAATCATCCTGGGTACTATAGACCAGTTAGTTTAACCTCTATAGTGGATAAAATATTGGAAGGAATTGTGAGGGATAGCATAGAGGATTATCTGCGGAATACTAAGTTTATGAGCAGGAGTTACCATGGGTTTGTGAGCGACAGATCATGTCAAACTAACTTGATTAGCTTCTACGACGAAGTGAGCGATAATCTTAACCAGGGAAAAGCAGTGGATGTGGTCTATTTAGATTTTGCAAAAGCCTTCAATACAGTGCCTCACAAGAGACTGATCATCAAATTAAGGGAACTTGGCCTAGGATACACTATTTGTACATGGATAGGTAATTGGCTGGATAACAGGGTACAACGAGTAGTGGTCAATGAGATGTTCTCCAGCTGGGCACTAGTAGTCAGCGGTATACCACAAGGGTCCATATTTGGTCCGCTACTGTTCAATATATGTATTAATGACCTAGGAATAGGCCTGGGAAGCATAGTATCAATCTTTGCAGATGATACTAAACTGTGTAAGGTAATTAATTCAGAAATAGATGTGGAGTCTCTACAGAATGACTTATTTAAACTTGAATTCTGGGTGTCTAAATGGGGAATGAGGTTCAATATTGAAAAATGCACAGCTATGCATTTTGGGATTAAAAACAAACTTGCATCCTATTCACTTAATGGGGGAAAATATAGGGGTATCAGTAGTGGAAAAAGATTTTGGGGTCCTCATAGATAATACACTCAATAGCAGTACACAGTGTCAAAATGCAGTGAAGAAGACAAGTAAAGTCCTTGCTTGCATAAAACGGGGTATTGAGACCAGGGACGAGGATGTAATCATGCCGCTGTACAAATCATTGGAACGTCCGCACCTGGAATATTGTGTTCAGTTTTTGGCACCATATTATAAAAAAGATATTAGAGAACTCGAAAGAGTTCAAAGGCGTGCTACTAAACTGATTAAAGGGTTAGAGACACTGGAGTATGAGGAAAGGCTAACTATGTTAAATATGTATACTCTAGAAAAGAGGCGTCTAAGAGGAGATATTATTAATATCTTCAAATATGTAAAGGGTCATTACAAGGAGTTAGCAGGGGATTTGTTTATTAATAGAACTCTGTATAGGACACATGGACACTCACTGAGGTTAGAGGAGAGAAAATTCCATACAAAACGTAGGAAGGGGTTCTTCAGGGCAATAAAGATTTGGAACTCCCTGCCGGAGAAGGTAATAATGGCGGACTCTGTAAATGCATTCAAAATCAGATTGGACAGCTTTCTAGCTGCAAACAGTATAACCTGGGCAGAGTCAAGGTCTGCAGAAGCATGACCGGAACACCAACTGTCAGTGCAGTGCTATATGCTGGAAGTCCAACTGCACTAAGTGAGTGTAATAATTCCACTCATACTGTATAGTCATTTTGGACAGGTTAGTATTGGGTGATCGGTGGTTGGGAGACTGGCGGTCACCATACCGACGCCGGGATTCCGTCTGTCAGATGGCCAGCAGGGGGGATTTCGGCCAGCACAACAAAGACCCTTGCGGGCTCGTTGCGCTTGCCACAGGTTCTATCCCACTCTATGGGAATAGTCCCTGTTGCTCGGCATGCCAACTGGCGGGCTAGTCAGTGTTCATGATGCCAGCGCTGGTATTGTAACCGCATCCTTTTTGGACTTGAGGAGCCTGCACACTGCAAGCATCTGGTTGTTCATTTATTGTTCCTCTCCCTGATGTTAGATCGAGACCATACATACCTCAGTCCTTTACTAGGTCACTAAGCAATACAACAGTGAAAATGTGATATAAATTCATACAGTAGTTTTTGTGTGATGCCAGAACGTACAAACACAGTCTAAAATTCACTTTTTTTTGTCTCCATGGTCCATAAACAGTCCCTAGAAGTATAATTCTCAATAAAAAAATGTCTATGTACTAGTGATGAGCGGGTTCGGTTCCTCGGAATCCGAACCCGCCCGAACTTCACCTTTTTTTTACACGGGTCAGAGCGACTCGGATCCTCCCGCCTTGCTCGGTTAACCCGAGCGCGCCCGAACGTCATCATCCCGCTGTCGGATTCTCGCGAGACTCGGATTCTATATAAGGAGCCGCGCGTCGCCGCCATTTTCACACGTGCATTGAGATTGATAGGGAGAGGACGTGGCTGGCGTCCTCTCCGTTATAGTAGAACTTAGTTAGTTATAATTGTGGGGAGGATTGGGGACGGGGAGCAGCTGTTAGGGAGTACAGTGCAGGGTTTTGATTATACCAGCAGTGAGTTTAATCCTTTGTTTCTCTGCCTGAAAAAAACGCTCCACCATATCTGTGCTCACTCAGTGTGCTGCACTGCTGCATGATATATCTGTGCTGAGTGCACTGCTCTGCTCACACTGCCTAATTGTGGGGACTGGGGAGTAGTTATAGCAAGAGTACAGTGCACAGTTTTGCTGACAGTGACCACCAGTCCAGTATACGTTTGTCTGCCTGAAAAACACTCCTGTGTGTTTTTTTTTCTTCATACTAGTTTGTTTAGCAGTCTGCTGACAGTGTCCACCAGGTCCGTTATACAGTATATTATATATATATAAGCAGCAGTACGGTAGGCCACGGCTGTAACTACCTCTGTGTCGTCAGTGCACTCGTCGTCCATAAGTAATATAATACTATACTATCCATCCATCTACATTGTATACCTGTGGTGTTTTTTTTTTTCTTCATACTAGTTTAGCAGTCTTCTGACAGTGTCCACCAGGTCCGTCATACAGTATATTATATATATATAAGCAGCAGTACGGTAGGCCATGGCTGTACCTACCTCTGTGTCATCAGTGCACTCGTCGTCCATAAGTAATATAATACTATACTATCCATCCAACTACATTGTATACCTGTGGTGGGGTTTTTTTTTCTTTATACTAGTTTAGCAGTCTGCTGACAGTGTCCACCAGGTCCGTTATACAGTATATTATATATATATAAGCAGCAGTACGGTAGGCCACGGCTGTACCTACCTCTGTGTCGTCAGTTCACTCGTCGTCCATAAGTAATATAATACTATACTTACTATAGTATATCCATCCATCTACATTGTATACCTGTGGTGGGTTTTTTTTTCTTTATACTAGTTTAGCAGTCTGCTGACAGTGTCCACCAGGTCCGTTATACAGTATATTATATATATAAGCAGCAGTACGGTAGGCCACGGCTGTACCTACCTCTGTGTCGTCAGTGCACTCGTCGTCCATAAGTAATATAATACTATACTATCCATCCATCTACATTGTATACCTGTGGTGTTTTTTTTCTTTCTTTCTTCATACTAGTTTAGCAGTCTGCTGACAGTGTCCACCAGGTCCGCTTAAACAGTATATTATATATATATAAGCAGCAGTATGGTAGGCCACGGCTGTACCTACCTCTGTGTCATCAGTTCACTCGTCGTCCATAAGTAATATAATACTATACTATCCATCCATCTACATTGTATACCTGTGGTGTGTTTTTTTCTTTCTTCATACTAGTTTAGCAGTCTGCTGACAGTGTCCACCAGGTCCGTTATACAGTATATTATATATATATAAGCAGCAGTACGGTATGCCACGGCTGTACCTACCTCTGTGTCGTCAGTTCACTCGTCGTCCATAAGTAATATAATACTATACTTACTATAGTATATCCATCCATCTACATTGTATACCTGTGATGGTTTTTTTTTTCTTTATACTAGTTTAGCAGTCTGCTGACAGTGTCCACCAGGTCCGTTATACAGTATATTATATATATAAGCAGCAGTACGGTAGGCCACGGCTGTACCTACCTCTGTGTCGTCAGTGCACTCGTCGTCCATAAGTAATATAATACTATACTATCCATCCATCTACATTGTATACCTGTGGTGTTTTTTTTTTCTTTCTTCATACTAGTTTAGCAGTCTGCTGACAGTGTCCACCAGGTCCGTTTAAACAGTATATTATATATATATATAAGCAGCAGTATGGTAGGCCACGGCTGTACCTACCTCTGTGTCGTCAGTTCACTCGTCGTCCATAAGTAATATAATACTATACTTACTATAGTATATCCATCCATCTACATAGTATACCTGTGGTGTTTTTTTTTTCTTTATACTAGTTTAGCAGTCTGCTGACAGTGTCCACCAGGTCCGTTATACAGTATATTATATATATAAGCAGCAGTACGGTAGGCCACGGCTGAACCTACCTCTGTGTCGCCAGTGCACTCGTCGTCCATAAGTAATATAATACTATACTATCCATCCATCTACATTGTATACCTGTGGTGTTTTTTTTTTTCTTTCTTCATACTAGTTTAGCAGTCTGCTGACAGTGTCCACCAGGTCCGTCATACAGTATATTATATATATATAAGCAGCAGTACGGTAGGCCATGGCTGTACCTACCTCTGTGTCATCAGTGCACTCGTCGTCCATAAGTAATATAATACTATACTATCCATCCAACTACATTGTATACCTGTGGTGGGGTTTTTTTTCTTTATACTAGTTTTGCAGTCTGCTGACAGTGTCCACCAGGTCCGTTATACAGTATATTATATATATATAAGCAGCAGTACGGTAGGCCACAGCTGTACCTACCTCTGTGTCGTCAGTGCACTCGTCGTCCATAAGTAATATAATACTATACTATCCATCCATCTACATTGTATACCTGTGGTGTTTTTTTTTTCTTTCTTCATACTAGTTTAGCAGTCTGCTGACAGTGTCCACCAGGTCCGTTATACAGTATATTATATATATAAGCAGCAGTACGGTAGGCCACGGCTGTACCTACCTCTGTGTCATCCGTGCACTCGTCGTCCATAAGTAATATAATACTATACTATCCATCCATCTACATTGTATACCTGTGGTTTTTTTTTTCCTTTCTTCATACTAGTTTAGCAGTCTGCTGACAGTGTCCACCAGGTCCGTTATACAGTATATTATATATATATAAGCAGCAGTACGGTAGGCCACGGCTGTACCTACCTCTGTGTCGTCAGTTCATTCGTCGTCCATAAGTAATATAATACTATACTTACTATAGTATATCTATCCATCTACATTGTATACCTGTGGTGGGTTTTTTTTTCTTTATACTAGTTTAGCAGTCTGCTGACAGTGTCCACCAGGTCCGTTATACAGTATATTATATATATAAGCAGCAGTACGGTAGGCCACGGCTGAACCTACCTCTGTGTCGCCAGTGCACTCGTCGTCCATAAGTAATATAATACTATACTATCCATCCATCTACATTGTATACCTGTGGTGTTTTTTTTTTCTTTCTTCATACTAGTTTAGCAGTCTGCTGACAGTGTCCACCAGGTCCGTCATACAGTATATTATATATATATAAGCAGCAGTACGGTAGGCCATGGCTGTACCTACCTCTGTGTCATCAGTGCACTCGTCGTCCATAAGTAATATAATACTATACTATCCATCCAACTACATTGTATACCTGTGGTGGGGTTTTTTTTCTTTATACTAGTTTTGCAGTCTGCTGACTGTGTCCACCAGGTCCGTTATACAGTATATTATATATATATAAGCAGCAGTACGGTAGGCCACGGCTGTACCTACCTCTGTGTCGTCAGTTCATTCGTCGTCCATAAGTAATATAATACTATACTTACTATAGTATATCTATCCATCTACATTGTATACCTGTGGTGGTTTTTTTTTCTTTCTTCATACTAGTTTAGCAGTCTGCTGACAGTGTCCACCAGGTCCGTTATACAGTATATTATATATATAAGCAGCAGTACGGTAGGCCACGGCTGTACCTACCTCTGTGTCATCCGTGCACTCGTCGTCCATAAGTAATATAATACTATACTATCCATCCATCTACATTGTATACCTGTGGTTTTTTTTTTCCTTTCTTCATACTAGTTTAGCAGTCTGCTGACAGTGTCCACCAGGTCCGTTATACAGTATATTATATATATATAAGCAGCAGTACGGTAGGCCACGGCTGTACCTACCTCTGTGTCGTCAGTTCATTCGTCGTCCATAAGTAATATAATACTATACTTACTATAGTATATCTATCCATCTACATTGTATACCTGTGGTGGGTTTTTTTTTCTTTATACTAGTTTAGCAGTCTGCTGACAGTGTCCACCAGGTCCGTTATACAGTATATTATATATATAAGCAGCAGTACGGTAGGCCACGGCTGAACCTACCTCTGTGTCGCCAGTGCACTCGTCGTCCATAAGTAATATAATACTATACTATCCATCCATCTACATTGTATACCTGTGGTGTTTTTTTTTTCTTTCTTCATACTAGTTTAGCAGTCTGCTGACAGTGTCCACCAGGTCCGTCATACAGTATATTATATATATATAAGCAGCAGTACGGTAGGCCATGGCTGTACCTACCTCTGTGTCATCAGTGCACTCGTCGTCCATAAGTAATATAATACTATACTATCCATCCAACTACATTGTATACCTGTGGTGGGGTTTTTTTTCTTTATACTAGTTTTGCAGTCTGCTGACTGTGTCCACCAGGTCCGTTATACAGTATATTATATATATATAAGCAGCAGTACGGTAGGCCACGGCTGTACCTACCTCTGTGTCGTCAGTTCATTCGTCGTCCATAAGTAATATAATACTATACTTACTATAGTATATCTATCCATCTACATTGTATACCTGTGGTGGTTTTTTTTTCTTTATACTAGTTTAGCAGTCTGCTGACAGTGTCCACCAGGTCCGTTATACAGTATATTATATATATAAGCAGCAGTACGGTAGGCCATGGCTGTACCTACCTCTGTGTCGTCGGTGCACTCATCGTTCATAAGTAATATTTTAATATACTATCCATCCATCTACATTGTATACCTGTGGTGTTTTTTCTTTTCTTTCTTCATACTAGTTTAGCAGTCTTCTGACAGTGTCCACCAGGTCCGTTATACAGTATATTATATATATAAAAGCAGCAGTACGGTAGGCCATGGCTGTACCTACCTCTGTGTCGTCAGTGCACTCGTCGTCCATAAGTAATATAATACTATACTATCCATCCATCTATATTGTATACCTGTGGTGTTTTTTTTTTTCTTTCTTCACACTAGTTTAGCAGTCTGCTGACAGTGTCCACCAGGTCCGCTTAAACAGTATATTATATATATATAAGCAGCAGTATGGTAGGCCACGGCTGTACCTACCTCTGTGTCATCAGTTCACTCGTCGTCCATAAGTAATATAATACTATACTATCCATCCATCTACATTGTATACATGTGGTGTTTTTTTTTTCTTTCTTCATACTAGTTTAGCAGTCTGCTGACAGTGTCCACCAGGTCCGTTATACAGTATATTATATATATATAAGCAGCAGTACGGTATGCCACGGCTGTACCTACCTCTGTGTCGTCAGTTCACTCGTCGTCCATAAGTAATATAATACTATACTTACTATAGTATATCCATCCATCTACATTGTATACCTGTGGTGGGTTTTTTTTTCTTTATACTAGTTTAGCAGTCTGCTGACAGTGTCCACCAGGTCCGTTATACAGTATATTATATATATAAGCAGCAGTACGGTAGGCCACGGCTGTACCTACCTCTGTGTCGTCAGTGCACTCGTCGTCCATAAGTAATATAATACTATACTATCCATCCATCTACATTGTATACCTGTGGTGTTTTTTTTTCTTTCTTCATACTAGTTTAGCAGTCTGCTGACAGTGTCCACCAGGTCCGTTTAAACAGTAAACAACAAACAAAGTAGCAGCGCTGTGAGATGTAAATATAAACATAAATTCAAATCATTCAAAATGGTGGGAGAGATAAACACACGTGGAGCTGTATGAACTGAAGGTGAAAAAAAGGGGTTAATTTATTAAAATATCTCATACAATATGTCAATAAAATTGATATAGGATAATAAAATAAAAAAGTAAAATACAATGAGCAGGATCACTGTAGGGCTGCCTTAGTAAGACTATCCGTTTTCTTAATTAGTGTGGACTAAATGACGGTATTTTGAGTTAGGTGACAACTGGACTTTATAACACAGTTCTGATGGCATCAGTGCCACATGATTTACCGCTGGAGGAGGGGGTTCTCTGGATAGCGTCCCTTATGACGGGTGGAACCAATAACAGTCTTGTATCCTCACCAGTATGCGGAGTCCTCAGTGCTGAGTGGCAAAGGGTGTGTTGCCAGTTGACAGGTTATTCACCTTTTTCTCTGTGCGTGGTTCGTCAAAGTCCACTAAAGATCCGGATGTCGTGCATGCAGCCTTCAATTGAAGATGGTGATCCTGAAGCATAAACACCTGACGCGTTTCGCTGCAGTGCCTGCAGCTTTCTCAAAGGTGATCTCATCAGTGTCAGGGCTTCTATATTTATACCCTAAGATGGCCACTGATTGGCCTCACCTGTTCAGTTCACACAGCTCCAAACGGTCAATCTCCTCCACAAAACATATACAAACAATACATAAAAATGAAGTGCATAACAGACTCAATCTTAATTCATAATTTATTTCAATATATATCTAACAAATCAATAAATTTAAAAATAAAATTTCTCCATCGATACTTATTGCTTCCAGGTTACTATTGATCTTATACTCCCCCTTGTTTTGGTATCTCAGACTACTTCCGGGTCAGACAGTACTGTTGCTTAGCAACCTCTCCTTTTGTTTTGAGGTAGATACTGTGTCCAAATCATCTGAAGTTTATTTAACTAATGTTGGTCTAGTTGTATGTTCCCCACCTATTGGATGCTCTCATATAAATTCTAGAGCTGATCGCCACTCTGCTGTCGCGGCGCGTCCGTGCCTGTGTCTGGTAAACAGACCTTCGGCACGGATCGCGTCACTTCCGTTCACGGACTAAATCCCCGGTCTGTTGCTTAGTGACCATATCAACAGTTGGTCACCTGACCTCTAAGTTATGTTGTCAGTTTGGTTATTAGATATGTAGGTGCCGTGTTAAGGGACATTGTGTATAATGGTTTAACTGGGAATTATTAGTAAACATAAACCCGGAGTTCATTTTTATATATATATGATTTTTATATGTGATTTCATTTTATTAATCCGGTTCTGGCAATATTTACATTGTTACCGTCGCCTAGTAACCAGATGCATAGTTGGTCACCTGACTTCTAAATTACGATGTCAGTGTGCCCAAAACAAAATAAGAGACATTGTGGATTACAGTTTATATGGACAGTTAATTACAAACATGATGTCTCAGTTTTATCCTCAGATATAAATGATTTTTAAAGTGGCTCTATTTAGACATTATTTGACAATGAGTGATCACATTAATACACATAAAAAAATGGGTTTCAAAAAACTTGATTTTTTCTTTTTTATATAGGTTCAAAAAAATTCTAACATATCGTATATTTATCTATTTCTTTTATGTTATATATAGTTTTCGTTGGAATCTGTGAGTGTATTTCTAAATGATCTAACATTTTAGTGGCACATATCATAGTGCTGATATTCTCACAGTATCTATAAGGATATATATATATATATATGCTGGTCCATATGAGGGTCAAGGGTTTGTATTGACCTGTATTAATTAGTATCATGAATTTTTTCATTGTTTAAGAAACTAACATATTTTTCATATTTTTTATTTTTAATATTTTATATATATATCTGTTTATTTATTACGAACATTGCAGAATCGTATATCCACATTAAGAGAGATTCGTTTAAAAAGGGGAAAAAAAAATTTGAAAAAATAAATAAAATAACATCTACAGTAACATGTTAAGTTCTACTGATTCATTGAGTCCGTCTGGGAATATACTGTTCATTCTGAACATCCATAGGGTCTCTTGTTTACACAATTTTTTGTATCTATCTCAGAATGAACAGTATATTCCCAGACGGACTCAATGAATCAGTAGAACTTAACATGTTACTGTAGATGTTATTTTATTTATTTTTTCAAATTTTTTTTTTTCCCCTTTTTAAACGAATCTCTCTTAATGTGGATATACGATTCTGCAATGTTCGTAATAAATAAACAGATATATATATAAAATATTAAAAATAAAAAATATGAAAAATATGTTAGTTTCTTAAACAATGAAAAAATTCATGATACTAATTAATACAGGTCAATACAAACCCTTGACCCTCATATGGACCAGCATATATATATATATATATCCTTATAGATACTGTGAGAATATCAGCACTATGATATGTGCCACTAAAATGTTAGATCATTTAGAAATACACTCACAGATTCCAACGAAAACTATATATAACATAAAAGAAATAGATAAATATACGATATGTTAGAATTTTTTTGAACCTATATAAAAAAGAAAAAATCAAGTTTTTTGAAACCCATTTTTTTATGTGTATTAATGTGATCACTCATTGTCAAATAATGTCTAAATAGAGCCACTTTAAAAATCATTTATATCTGAGGATAAAACTGAGACATCATGTTTGTAATTAACTGTCCATATAAACTGTAATCCACAATGTCTCTTATTTTGTTTTGGGCACACTGACATCGTAATTTAGAAGTCAGGTGACCAACTATGCATCTGGTTACTAGGCGACGGTAACAATGTAAATATTGCCAGAACCGGATTAATAAAATGAAATCACATATAAAAATCATATATATATAAAAATGAACTCCGGGTTTATGTTTACTAATAATTCCCAGTTAAACCATTATACACAATGTCCCTTAACACGGCACTTACATATCTAATAACCAAACTGACAACATAACTTAGAGGTCAGGTGACCAACTGTTGATATGGTCACTAAGCAACAGACCGGGGATTTAGTCCGTGAACGGAAGTGACGCGATCCGTGCCGAAGGTCTGTTTACCAGACACAGGCACGGACGCGCCGCGACAGCAGAGTGGCGATCAGCTCTAGAATTTATATGAGAGCATCCAATAGGTGGGGAACATACAACTAGACCAACATTAGTTAAATAAACTTCAGATGATTTGGACACAGTATCTACCTCAAAACAAAAGGAGAGGTTGCTAAGCAACAGTACTGTCTGACCCGGAAGTAGTCTGAGATACCAAAACAAGGGGGAGTATAAGATCAATAGTAACCTGGAAGCAATAAGTATCGATGGAGAAATTTTATTTTTAAATTTATTGATTTGTTAGATATATATTGAAATAAATTATGAATTAAGATTGAGTCTGTTATGCACTTCATTTTTATGTATTGTTTGTATATGTTTTGTGGAGGAGATTGACCGTTTGGAGCTGTGTGAACTGAACAGGTGAGGCCAATCAGTGGCCATCTTAGGGTATAAATATAGAAGCCCTGACACTGATGAGATCACCTTTGAGAAAGCTGCAGGCACTGCAGCGAAACGCGTCAGGTGTTTATGCTTCAGGATCACCATCTTCAATTGAAGGCTGCATGCACGACATCCGGATCTTTAGTGGACTTTGACGAACCACGCACAGAGAAAAAGGTGAATAACCTGTCAACTGGCAACACACCCTTTGCCACTCAGCACTGAGGACTCCGCATACTGGTGAGGATACAAGACTGTTATTGGTTCCACCCGTCATAAGGGACGCTATCCAGAGAACCCCCTCCTCCAGCGGTAAATCATGTGGCACTGATGCCATCAGAACTGTGTTATAAAGTCCAGTTGTCACCTAACTCAAAATACCGTCATTTAGTCCACACTAATTAAGAAAACGGATAGTCTTACTAAGGCAGCCCTACAGTGATCCTGCTCATTGTATTTTACTTTTTTATTTTATTATCCTATATCAATTTTATTGACATATTGTATGAGATATTTTAATAAATTAACCCCTTTTTTTCACCTTCAGTTCATACAGCTCCACGTGTGTTTATCTCTCCCACCATTTTGAATGATTTGAATTTATGTTTATATTTACATCTCACAGCGCTGCTACTTTGTTTGTTGTTTATTGTGCATAGTGTTTTCAGGACTGACTAGACCTGTTTTTTAGCAGCTGCTATAATTAGAACACCAGCCCACCTTGCGCCTGATCCTTTCTTAACCTTGGTTAGGAAATAAAAACCCGTTTAAACAGTATATTATATATATATATATAAGCAGCAGTATGGTAGGCCACGGCTGTACCTACCTCTGTGTCGTCAGTTCACTCGTCGTCCATAAGTAATATAATACTATACTTACTATAGTATATCCATCCATCTACATAGTATACCTGTGGTGTTTTTTTTTTTCTTTATACTAGTTTAGCAGTCTGCTGACAGTGTCCACCAGGTCCGTTATACAGTATATTATATATATAAGCAGCAGTACGGTAGGCCACGGCTGTACCTACCTCTGTGTCGCCAGTGCACTCGTCGTCCATAAGTAATATAATACTATACTATCCATCCATCTACATTGTATACCTGTGGTGTTTTTTTTTCTTTCTTCATACTAGTTTAGCAGTATGCTGACAGTGTCCACCAGGTCCGTTATACAGTATATTATATATATATAAGCAGCAGTACGGTAGGCCATGGCTGTACCTACCTCTGTGTCGTCAGTGCACTCGTCGTCCATAAGTAATATAATACTATACTATCCATCCATCTACATTGTATACCTGTGGTGTTTTTTTTTTCTTTCTTCATACTAGTTTAGCAGTCTGCTGACAGTGTCCAACAGGTCCATTATACAGTATATTATATATATAAGCAGCAGTACGGTAGGCCATGGCTGTACCTACCTCTGTGTCGTCAGTGCACTCGTCGTCCATAAGTAATATAATACTATACTATCCATCCATCTACATTGTGTACCTGTGGTGTTTTTTTTTTTCTTTCTTCATACTAGTTTAGCAGTCTGCTGACAGTGTCCACCAGGTCCGTTATACAGTATATTATATATATAAGCAGCAGTACGGTAGGCCACGGCTGTACCTACCTCTGTGTCGTCAGTGCACTCGTCGTCCTTAAGTAATATAATACTATACTATCCATCCATCTACATTGTATACCTGTGGTGTTTTTTTTTTCTTTCTTCAAACTAGTTTAGCAGTCTGCTGACAGTGTCCACCAGGTCCGTTTAAACAGTATATTATATATATATAAGCAGCAGTATGGTAGGCCACGGCTGTACCTACCTCTGTGTCGTCAGTTCACTCGTCGTCCATAAGTAATATAATACTATACTTACTATAGTATATCCATCCATCTACATAGTATACCTGTGGTGGTTTTTTTTTTCTTTATACTAGTTTAGCAGTCTGCTGACAGTGTCCACCAGGTCCGTTATACAGTATATTATATATATAAGCAGCAGTACGGTAGGCCACGGCTGTACCTACCTCTGTGTCGTCAGTGCACTCGTCGTCCATAAGTAATATAATACTATACTATCCATCCATCTACATTGTATACCTGTGGTGTTTTTTTTTTCTTTCTTCATACTAGTTTAGCAGTCTGCTGACAGTGTCCACCAGGTCCGTTATACAGTATATTATATATATATATAAGCAGCAGTATGGTAGGCCATGGCTGTACCTACCTCTGTGTCGTCAGTGCACTCGTCGTCCATAAGTAATATAATACTATACTATCCATCCATCTACATTGTCTACCTGTGGTGTTTTTTTTTTCTTTCTTCATACTAGTTTAGCAGTCTGCTGACAGTGTCCACCAGGTCCGTTATACAGTATATTATATATATAAGCAGCAGTATGGTAGGCCACGGCTGTACCTACCTCTGTGTCGTCAGTTCACTCGTCGTCCATAAGTAATATAATACTATACTTACTATAGTATATCCATCCATCTACATAGTATACCTGTGGTGGTTTTTTTTTTGTTTATACTAGTTTAGCAGTCTGCTGACAGTGTCCACCAGGTCCGTTATACAGTATATTATATATATAAGCAGCAGTACGGTAGGCCATGGCTGTACCTACCTCTGTGTCGTCAGTTCACTCGTCATCCATAAGTAATATAATACTATACTATCCATCCATCTACATTGTATACCTCTGGTGTTTTTTTTTTCTTTCTTCATACTAGTTTAGCAGTCTTCTGACAGTGTCCACCAGGTCCGTTATACAGTATATTATATATATATATAAGCAGCAGTACGGTAGGCCACGGCTGTACCTACCTCTGTGTCGTCAGTTCACTCATCGTCCATAAGTAATATAATACTATACTTACTATAGTATATCCATCCATCTACATTGTATACCTGTGGTGGGTTTTTTTTTCTTTATACTAGTTTAGCTGTCTGCTGACAGTGTCCACCAGGTCCGTTATACAGTATATTATATATATAAGCAGCAGTACGGTAGGCCATGGCTGTACCTACCTCTGTGTCGTCAGTGCACTCGTCGTCCATAAGTAATATAATACTATACTATCCATCCATCTACATTGTATACCTGTGGTTTTTTTTTTCTTCATACTTGTTTAGCAGTCTTCTGACAGTGTCCACCAGGTCCGTTATACAGTATATTATATATATATATATATATATATATATATAAGCAGCAGTACGGTAGGCCATGGCTGTACCTACCTCTGTGTCGTCAGTGCACTCGTCGTCCATAAGTAATATAATACTATACTATCCACCCATCTACATTGTATACCTGTGGTGTTTTTTTTTTTTACTTTATACTAGTTTAGCAGTCTGCTGACAGTGTCCACCAGGTCCGTTATACAGTATATTATATATATATATAAGCAGCAGTACGGTAGGCCAGGGCTGTACCTACCTCTGTGTCGTCAGTGCACTCGTCGTCCATAAGTAATATAATACTATACTATCCATCCATCTACATTGTATACATGTGGTGTTTTTCTTTTCTTTCTTCATACTAGTTTAGCAGTCTGCTGACAGTGTCCACCAGGTCCGTTATACAGTATATTATATATATATAAGCAGCAGTATGGTAGGCCACGGCTGTACCTACCTCTGTGTCGTCAGTGCACTCGTCGTCCATAAGTAATATAATACTATACTTACTATAGTATATCCATCCATCTACATTGTATACCTGTGGTGGTTTTTTTTTCTTTATACTAGTTTAGCAGTCTGCTGACAGTGTCCACCAGGTCCGTTATACAGTATATTATATATATAAGCAGCAGTACGGTAGGCCACGGCTGTACCTACCTCTGTGTCGTCAGTGCACTCGTCGTCCATAAGTAATATAATACTATACTATCCATCCATCTACATTGTATACCTGTGGTGTTTTTTTTTTCTTTCTTCATACTAGTTTAGCAGTCTTCTGACAGTGTCCACCAGGTCCGTTATACAGTATATTATATATATATAAGCAGCAGTACGGTAGGCCATGGCTGTACCTACCTCTGTGTCGTCAGTGCACTCGTCGTCCATAAGTAATATAATACTATACTATCCATCCATCTACATTGTATACCTGTGGTGTTTTTTTTTCTTTCTTCATACTAGTTTAGCAGTCTGCTGACAGTGTCCACCAGGTCCGTTATACAGTATATTATATATATAAGCAGCAGTACGGTAGGCCACGGCTGTACCTACCTCTGTGTCATCAGTTCACTCGTCGTCCATAAGTAATATAATACTATACAATCCATCCATCTACATTGTATACCTGTGGTGTTTTTTTTTTCTTTCTTCATACTAGTTTAGCAGTCTGCTGACAGTGTCCACCAGGTCCGTTATACAGTATATTATATATATATAAGCAGCAGTACGGTAGGCCATGGCTGTACCTACCTCTGTGTCGTCAGTGCACTCGTCGTCCATAAGTAATATAATACTATACTATCCATCCATCTACATTGTATACCTGTGGTGTTTTTTTTTCTTTCTTCATACTAGTTTAGCAGTCTGCTGACAGTGTACACCAGGTCCGTTATACAGTATATTATATATATATAAGCAGCAGTACGGTAGGCCACGGCTGTACCTACCTCTGTGTCGTCAGTTCACTCGTCGTCCATAAGTAATATAATACTATTCTTACTATAGTATATCCATCCATCTACATTGTATACCTGTGGTGGTTTTTTTTTTCTTTATACTAGTTTAGCAGTCAGCTGACAGAGTCCACCAGGTCTGTTATACAGTATATTATATATATAAGCAGCAGTACGGTAGGCCACGGCTGTACCTACCTCTGTGTCGTCAGTGCACTCGTCGTCCATAAGTAATATAATACTATACTATCCATCCATCTACATTGTATACCTGTGGTGTTTTTTTTTTCTTTCTTCATACTAGTTTAGCAGTCTTCTGACAGTGTCCACCAAGTCCGTTATGCAGTATATTATATATATATAAGCAGCAGTATGGTAGGCCATGGCTGTACCTACCTCTGTGTCGTCAGTGCACTCGTCTTCCATAAGTAATATAATACTATACTATCCATCCATCTACATTGTATACCTGTGGTGTTTTATTTTTTTCTTTCTTCATACTAGTTTAGCAGTCTGCTGACAGTGTCCACCAGGTCCGTTATACAGTATATTATATATATATAAGCAGCAGTACGGTAGGCCACGGCTGTACCTACCTCTGTGTCGTAAGTTCACTCGTCGTCCATAAGTAATATAATATTATACTTACTATAGTATATCCATCCATCTACATAGTATACCTGTGGTGTTTTTTTTTTCTTTATACTAGTTTAGCAGTCAGCTGACAGTGTCCACCTGGTCAGTTATACAGTATATTATATATATAAGCAGCAGTACAGTAGGCCACGGCTGTACCTACCTCTGTGTCGTCAGTGCACTCGTCGTCCATAAGTAATATAATACTATACTATCCATCCATCTACATTGTATACCTGTGGTGGTTTTTTTTTCTTTATACTAGTTTAGCAGTCTGCTGACAGTGTCCACCAGGTCCGTTATACAGTATATTATATATATATAAGCAGTACGGTAGGCCACGGCTGTACCTACCTCTGTGTCGTCAGTGCACTTGTCGTCCATAAGTAATATAATACTATACTATCCATCCATCTACATTGCATACCTGTGGTGTTTTTTTTTTCTTTCTTCATACTAGTTTAGCAGTCTTCTGACAGTGTCCACCAGGTCCGTTATACAGTATATTATATATATATAAGCAGCAGTACGGTAGGCCATGGCTGTACCTACCTCTGTGTCGTCAGTGCACTCGTCGTCCATAAGTAATATAATACTATACTATCCATCCATCTACATTGTATACCTGTGGTGTTTTTTTTTCTTTCTTCATACTAGTTTAGCAGTCTGCTGACAGTGTCCACCAGGTCTGTTATACAGTATATTATATATATAAGCAGCAGTACGGTAGGCCACGGCTGTACCTACCTCTGTGTCATCAGTTCACTCGTCGTCCATAAGTAATATAATACTATACTATCCATCCATCTACATTGTATACCTGTGGTGTTTTTTTTTTCTTTCTTCATACTAGTTTAGCAGTCTGCTGACAGTGTCCACCAGGTCCGTTATACAGTATATTATATATATATAAGCAGCAGTACGGTAGGCCATGGCTGTACCTACCTCTGTGTCGTCAGTTCACTCATCGTCCATAAGTAATATAATACTATACTTACTATAGTATATCCATCCATCTACATTGTATACCTGTGGTGGTTTTTTTCTTCTTTATACTAGTTTAGCAGTCTGCTGACAGTGTCCACCAGGTCCGTTATACAGTATATTATATATATAAGCAGCAGTACGGTAGGCTACGGCTGTACCTAACTCTGTGTCGTCAGTGCACTCGTCGTCCATAAGTAATATAATACTATACTATCCATCCATCTACATTGTATACCTGTGGTTTTTTTTTCTTTTTCTTCATAGTAGTTTAGCAGTCTTCTGACAGTGTCCACCAGGTCCGTTATACAGTATATTATATATATATATAAGCAGCAGTACGGTAGGCCATGGCTGTACCTACCTCTGTGTCGTCAGTGCACTCGTCGTCCATAAGTAATATAATACTATACTATCCATCCATCTACATTGTATACCTGTGGTGTTTTTTTTTTCTTTCTTCATACTAGTTTAGCAGTCTGCTGACAGTGTCCACCAGGTCCGTTATACAGTATATTATATATATATAAGCAGCAGTACGGTAGGCCACGGCTGTACCTACCTCTGTGTCGTCAGTTCCCTCGTCGTCCATAAGTAATATAATACTATTCTGACTATAGTATATCCATCCATCTACATTGTATACCTGTGGTGTTTTTTTTTTTCTTTATACTAGTTTAGCAGTCTGCTGACAGTGTCCACCAGGTCCGTTATACAGTATATTATATATATAAGCAGCAGTACGTTAGGGCACGGCTGTACCTACCTCTGTGTCGTCAGTGCACTCGTCGTCCATAAGTAATATAATACTATACTATCCATCCATCTACATTGTATACCTGTGGTGTTTTTTTTTTCTTTCTTCATACTAGTTTAGCAGTCTTCTGACAGTGTCCACCAGGTCCGTTATACAGTATATTATATATATATAAGCATTAGTACGGTAGGCCATGGCTGTACCTACCTCTGTGTCGTCAGTGCACTCGTCTTCCTAAAGTAATATAATACTATACTATCCATCCATCTACATTGTATACCTGTGGTGTTTTATTTTTTTCTTTCTTCATACTAGTTTAGCAGTCTGCTGACAGTGTCCACCAGGTCCGTTATACAGTATATTATATATATATCAGCAGCAGTACGGTAGGCCACGGCTGTACCTACCTCTGTGTCGTAAGTTGACTCGTCGTCCATAAGTAATATAATATTATACTTACTATAGTATATCCATCCATCTACATAGTATACCTGTGGTGGTTTTTTTTTTCTTTCTTCATACTAATTTAGCAGTCTGCTGACAGTGTCCACCAGGTCCGTTATACAGTATATTATATATATAAGCAGCAGTACGGTAGGCAACGGCTGTACCTACCTCTGTGTCATCAGTTCACTCGTCGTCCATAAGTAATATAATACTATACTATCCATCCATCTACATTGTATACCTGTGGTGTTTTTTTTTTCTTTCTTCATACTAGTTTAGCAGTCTTCTGACAGTGTCCACCAGGTCCGTTATACAGTATATTATATATATATATAAGCAGCAGTACGGTAGGCCATGGCTGTACGTACCTCTGTGTCGTCAGTGCACTCGTCTTCCATAAGTAATATAATACTATACTATCCATCCATCTACATTGTATACCTGTGGTGTTTTATTTTTTTCTTTCTTCATACTAGTTTAGCAGTCTGCTGACAGTGTCCACCAGGTCCGTTATACAGTATATTATATATATATAAGCAGCAGTAAGGTAGGCCACGGCTGTACCTACCTCTGTGTCGTCAGTTCACTCGTCGTCCATAAGTAATATAATACTATACTTACTAAAGTATATCCATCCATCTACATTGTATACCTGTAGTGGTTTTTTTTTCCTTTATACTAGTTTAGCAGTCTGCTGACAGTGTCCACCAGGTCCGTTATACAGTATATTATATATATAAGCAGCAGTATGGTATGCCACAGCTGTACCTACCTCTGTGTCGTCAGTGCACTCGTCGTCCATAAGTAATATAATACTATACTATCCATCCATCTACATTGTATACCTGTGGTGTGTTTTTTTTCTTTCTTCATACTAGTTTAGCAGTCTTCTGACAGTGTCCACCAGGTCCGTTATACAGTATATTATATATATATAAGCAGAAGTACGGTAGGCCATGGCTGTACCTACCTCTGTGTCGTCAGTGCACTCGTCTTCCATAAGTAATATAATACTATACTATCCATCCATCTACATTGTATACCTGTGGTGTTTTTTTTTTCTTTCTTCATACTAGTTTAGCAGTCTGCTGACAGTGTCCACCAGGTCCGTTATACAGTATATTATATATATATAAGCAGCAGTACGGTAGGCCACGGCTGTACCTACCTCTGTGTCGTCAGTTCACTCGTCGTCCATAAGTAATATAATACTATACTTACTATAGTATATCCATCCATCTACATTATATACCTGTGGTGTTTTTTTTTCTTTCTTCATACTAGTTTAGCAGTCTTCTGACAGTGTCCACCAGGTCCGTTATACAGTATATTATATATATATAAGCAGCAGTACGGTAGGCCATGGCTGTACCTACCTCTGTGTCGTCAGTGCACTCGTCTTCCATAAGTAATATAATACTATACTTACTATAGTATATCCATCCATCTACATAGTATACCTGTGGTGGTTTTTTTTTTCTTTCTTCATACTAGTTTAGCAGTCTGCTGACAGTGTCCACCAGGTCCGTTATACAGTATATTATATATATAAGCAGCAGTACGGTAGGCAACGGCTGTACCTACCTCTGTATCATCAGTTCACTCGTCGTCCATAAGTAATATAATACTATACTATCCATCCATCTACATTGTATACCTGTGGTGTTTTTTTTTTTCTTTATACTAGTTTTGCAGTCTGCTGACAGTGTCCACCAGGTCCGTTATACAGTATATTATATACATATAAGCAGCAGTACGGTAGGCCACGGCTGTACCTACCTCTGTGTCGTCAGTGCACTCGTCGTCCATAAGTAATATAATACTATACTATCCATCCATCTACATTGTATACCTGTGGTGTTTTTTTTTTCTTTCTTCATACTAGTTTAGCAGTCTGCTGACAGTGTCCACCAGGTCCGTTATACAGTATATTATATATATAAGCAGCAGTATGGTAGGCCACGGCTGTACCTACCTCTGTGTCGTCAGTTCACTCGTCGTCCATAAGTAATATAATACTTTACTTACTATAGTATATCCATCCATCTACATTGTATACCTGTGGTGTTTTTTTTTTCTTTATACTAGTTTAGCAGTCTGCTGACAGTGTCCACCAGGTCCGTTATACAGTATATTATATATATAAGCAGCAGTACGGTAGGCCACGGCTGTACCTACCTCTGTGTCGTCAGTGCACTCGTCGTCCATAAGTAATAAAATACTATACTATCCATCCATCTACATTGTATACCTGTGGTGTTTTTTTTTTTCTTTCTTCATACTAGTTTAGCAGTCTTCTGACAGTGTCCACCAGGTCCGTTATACAGTATATTATATATATATAAGCAGCAGTACGGTAGGCCATGGCTGTACCTACCTCTGTGTCGTCAGTGCACTCGTCGTCCATAAGTAATATAATACTATACTATACATCCATCTACATTGTATACCTGTGGTGTTTTTTTTTCTTTCTTCATACTAGTTTAGCAGTCTGCTGACAGTGTCCACCAGGTCCGTTATACAGTATATTATATATATATAAGCAGCAGTACGGTAGGCCACGGCTGTACCTACCTCTGTGTCGTCAGTTCACTCGTCGTCCATAAGTAATATAATACTATACTTACTAAAGTATATCCATCCATCTACATTGTATACCTGTGGTGGTTTTTTTTTCCTTTATACTAGTTTAGCAGTCTGCTGACAGTGTCCACCAGGTCCGTTATACAGTATATTATATATATAAGGAGCAGTATGGTATGCCACAGCTGTACCTACCTCTGTGTCGTCAGTGCACTCGTCGTCCATAAGTAATATAATACTATACTATCCATCCATCTACATTGTATACCTGTGGTGTGTTTTTTTTCTTTCTTCATACTAGTTTAGCAGTCTTCTGACAGTGTCCACCAGGTCCGTTATACAGTATATTATATATATATAAGCAGAAGTACGGTAGGCCATGGCTGTACCTACCTCTGTGTCGTCAGTGCACTCGTCTTCCATAAGTAATATAATACTATACTATCCATCCATCTACATTGTATACCTGTGGTGTTTTTTTTTTTCTCTCTTCATACTAGTTTAGCAGTCTGCTGACAGTGTCCACCAGGTCCGTTATACAGTATATTATATATATATAAGCAGCAGTACGGTAGGCCACGGCTGTACCTACCTCTGTGTCGTCAGTTCACTCGTCGTCCATAAGTAATATAATACTATACTTACTATAGTATATCCATCCATCTACATTATATACCTGTGGTGTTTTTTTTTTCTTTCTTCATACTAGTTTAGCAGTCTGCTGACAGTGTCCACCAGGTCCGTTATACAGTATATTATATATATATCAGCAGCAGTACGGTAGGCCACGGCTGTACCTACCTCTGTGTCGTAAGTTGACTCGTCGTCCATAAGTAATATAATATTATACTTACTATAGTATATCCATCCATCTACATAGTATACCTGTGGTGGTTTTTTTTTTCTTTCTTCATACTAATTTAGCAGTCTGCTGACAGTGTCCACCAGGTCCGTTATACAGTATATTATATATATAAGCAGCAGTACGGTAGGCAACGGCTGTACCTACCTCTGTGTCATCAGTTCACTCGTCGTCCATAAGTAATATAATACTATACTATCCATCCATCTACATTGTATACCTGTGGTGTTTTTTTTTTCTTTCTTCATACTAGTTTAGCAGTCTTCTGACAGTGTCCACCAGGTCCGTTATACAGTATATTATATATATATATAAGCAGCAGTACGGTAGGCCATGGCTGTACCTACCTCTGTGTCGTCAGTGCACTCGTCTTCCATAAGTAATATAATACTATACTATCCATCCATCTACATTGTATACCTGTGGTGTTTTATTTTTTTCTTTCTTCATACTAGTTTAGCAGTCTGCTGACAGTGTCCACCAGGTCCGTTATACAGTATATTATATATATATAAGCAGCAGTAAGGTAGGCCACGGCTGTACCTACCTCTGTGTCGTCAGTTCACTCGTCGTCCATAAGTAATATAATACTATACTTACTAAAGTATATCCATCCATCTACATTGTATACCTGTAGTGGTTTTTTTTTCCTTTATACTAGTTTAGCAGTCTGCTGACAGTGTCCACCAGGTCCGTTATACAGTATATTATATATATAAGCAGCAGTATGGTATGCCACAGCTGTACCTACCTCTGTGTCGTCAGTGCACTCGTCGTCCATAAGTAATATAATACTATACTATCCATCCATCTACATTGTATACCTGTGGTGTGTTTTTTTTCTTTCTTCATACTAGTTTAGCAGTCTTCTGACAGTGTCCACCAGGTCCGTTATACAGTATATTATATATATATAAGCAGAAGTACGGTAGGCCATGGCTGTACCTACCTCTGTGTCGTCAGTGCACTCGTCTTCCATAAGTAATATAATACTATACTATCCATCCATCTACATTGTATACCTGTGGTGTTTTTTTTTTCTTTCTTCATACTAGTTTAGCAGTCTGCTGACAGTGTCCACCAGGTCCGTTATACAGTATATTATATATATATAAGCAGCAGTACGGTAGGCCACGGCTGTACCTACCTCTGTGTCGTCAGTTCACTCGTCGTCCATAAGTAATATAATACTATACTTACTATAGTATATCCATCCATCTACATTATATACCTGTGGTGTTTTTTTTTCTTTCTTCATACTAGTTTAGCAGTCTTCTGACAGTGTCCACCAGGTCCGTTATACAGTATATTATATATATATAAGCAGCAGTACGGTAGGCCATGGCTGTACCTACCTCTGTGTCGTCAGTGCACTCGTCTTCCATAAGTAATATAATACTATACTTACTATAGTATATCCATCCATCTACATAGTATACCTGTGGTGGTTTTTTTTTTTCTTTCTTCATACTAGTTTAGCAGTCTGCTGACAGTGTCCACCAGGTCCGTTATACAGTATATTATATATATAAGCAGCAGTACGGTAGGCAACGGCTGTACCTACCTCTGTATCATCAGTTCACTCGTCGTCCATAAGTAATATAATACTATACTATCCATCCATCTACATTGTATACCTGTGGTGTTTTTTTTTTTCTTTATACTAGTTTTGCAGTCTGCTGACAGTGTCCACCAGGTCCGTTATACAGTATATTATATACATATAAGCAGCAGTACGGTGGGCCACGGCTGTACCTACCTCTGTGTCGTCAGTGCACTCGTCGTCCATAAGTAATATAATACTATACTATCCATCCATCTACATTGTATACCTGTGGTGTTTTTTTTTTCTTTCTTCATACTAGTTTAGCAGTCTGCTGACAGTGTCCACCAGGTCCGTTATACAGTATATTATATATATAAGCAGCAGTATGGTAGGCCACGGCTGTACCTACCTCTGTGTCGTCAGTTCACTCGTCGTCCATAAGTAATATAATACTTTACTTACTATAGTATATCCATCCATCTACATTGTATACCTGTGGTGTTTTTTTTTTCTTTATACTAGTTTAGCAGTCTGCTGACAGTGTCCACCAGGTCCGTTATACAGTATATTATATATATAAGCAGCAGTACGGTAGGCCACGGCTGTACCTACCTCTGTGTCGTCAGTGCACTCGTCGTCCATAAGTAATAAAATACTATACTATCCATCCATCTACATTGTATACCTGTGGTGTTTTTTTTTTTCTTTCTTCATACTAGTTTAGCAGTCTTCTGACAGTGTCCACCAGGTCCGTTATACAGTATATTATATATATATAAGCAGCAGTACGGTAGGCCATGGCTGTACCTACCTCTGTGTCGTCAGTGCACTCGTCGTCCATAAGTAATATAATACTATACTATACATCCATCTACATTGTATACCTGTGGTGTTTTTTTTTCTTTCTTCATACTAGTTTAGCAGTCTGCTGACAGTGTCCACCAGGTCCGTTATACAGTATATTATATATATATAAGCAGCAGTACGGTAGGCCACGGCTGTACCTACCTCTGTGTCGTCAGTTCACTCGTCGTCCATAAGTAATATAATACTATACTTACTAAAGTATATCCATCCATCTACATTGTATACCTGTGGTGGTTTTTTTTTCCTTTATACTAGTTTAGCAGTCTGCTGACAGTGTCCACCAGGTCCGTTATACAGTATATTATATATATAAGCAGCAGTATGGTATGCCACAGCTGTACCTACCTCTGTGTCGTCAGTGCACTCGTCGTCCATAAGTAATATAATACTATACTATCCATCCATCTACATTGTATACCTGTGGTGTGTTTTTTTTCTTTCTTCATACTAGTTTAGCAGTCTTCTGACAGTGTCCACCAGGTCCGTTATACAGTATATTATATATATATATAAGCAGAAGTACGGTAGGCCATGGCTGTACCTACCTCTGTGTCGTCAGTGCACTCGTCTTCCATAAGTAATATAATACTATACTATCCATCCATCTACATTGTATACCTGTGGTGTTTTTTTTTTTCTTTCTTCATACTAGTTTAGCAGTCTGCTGACAGTGTCCACCAGGTCCGTTATACAGTATATTATATATATATAAGCAGCAGTACGGTAGGCCACGGCTGTACCTACCTCTGTGTCGTCAGTTCACTCGTCGTCCATAAGTAATATAATACTATACTTACTATAGTATATCCATCCATCTACATTATATACCTGTGGTGTTTTTTTTTCTTTCTTCATACTAGTTTAGCAGTCTTCTGACAGTGTCCACCAGGTCCGTTATACAGTATATTATATATATATAAGCAGCAGTACGGTAGGCCATAGCTGTACCTACCTCTGTGTCGTCAGTGCACTCGTCTTCCATAAGTAATATAATACTATACTATCCATCCATCTACATTGTATACCTGTGGTGTTTTTTTTTCTTTCTTCATACTAGTTTAGCAGTCTACTGACAGTGTCCACCAGGTCCGTTATACAGTATATTATATATATATATATAAATAGCAGTACGGTAGGCCACGGCTGTACCTACCTCTGTGTCGTCAGTTCACTCGTCGTCCATAAGTAATATAATACTATACTTACTATAGTATATCCATCCATCTACATAGTATACCTGTGGTGGTTTTTTTTTTCTTTCTTCATACTAGTTTAGCAGTCTGCTGACAGTGTCCACCAGGTCCGTTATACAGTATATTATATATATAAGCAGCAGTACGGTAGGCAACGGCTGTACCTACCTCTGTATCATCAGTTCACTCGTCGTCCATAAGTAATATAATACTATACTATCCATCCATCTACATTGTATACCTGTGGTGTTTTTTTTTTTCTTTCTTCATACTAGTTTAGCAGTCTGCTGACAGTGTCCACCAGGTCCGTTATACAGTATATTATATATATATAAGCAGCAGTACGGTAGGCCACGGCTTTACCTACCTCTGTGTCGTCAGTTCACTCGTCGTCCATAAGTAATATAATACTATACTTACTATAGTATATCCATCCATCTACATTATATACCTGTGGTGTTTTTTTTTCTTTCTTCATACTAGTTTAGCAGTCTTCTGACAGTGTCCACCAGGTCCGTTATACAGTATATTATATATATATATAAGCAGCAGTACGGTAGGCCATGGCTGTACCTACCTCTGTGTCGTCAGTGCACTCGTCTTCCATAAGTAATATAATACTATACTATCCATCCATCTACATTGTATACCTGTGGTGTTTTTTTTTCTTTCTTCATACTAGTTTAGCAGTCTACTGACAGTGTCCACCAGGTCCGTTATACAGTATATTATATATATATATATAAATAGCAGTACGGTAGGCCACGGCTGTACCTACCTCTGTGTCGTCAGTTCACTCGTCGTCCATAAGTAATATAATACTATACTTACTATAGTATATCCATCCATCTACATAGTATACCTGTGATGGGTTTTTTTTTCTTTCTTCATACTAGTTTAGCAGTCTGCTGACAGTGTCCACCAGGTCCGTTATACAGTATATTATATATATAAGCAGCAGTACGGTAGGCAACGGCTGTACCTACCTCTGTATCATCAGTTCACTCGTCGTCCATAAGTAATATAATACTATACTATCCATCCATCTACATTGTATACCTGTGGTGTTTTTTTTTTTCTTTCTTCATACTAGTTTAGCAGTCTTCTGACAGTGTCCACCAGGTCCGTTATACAGTATATTATATATATATAAGCAGCAGTACTGTAGGCCACGGCTGTACCTACCTCTGTGTCGTCAGTTCACTCGTCGTCCATAAGTAATATAATACTATACTTACTATAGTATATCCATTCATCTACATTGTATACCTGTGGTGGTTTTTTTTTCTCTTTATACTAGTTTAGCAGTCTGCTGACAGTGTCCACCAGGTCCGTTATACAGTATATTATATATATATAAGCAGCAGTACGGTAGGCCATGGCTGTACCTACCTCTGTGTCGTCAGTGCACTCGTCGTCCATAAGTAATATAATACTATACTATACATCCATCTACATTGTATACCTGTGGTGTTTTTTTTTCTTTCTTCATACTAGTTTAGCAGTCTGCTGACAGTGTCCACCAGGTCCGTTATACAGTATATTATATATATATAAGCAGCAGTAAGGTAGGCCACGGCTGTACCTACCTCTGTGTCGTCAGTTCACTCGTCGTCCATAAGTAATATAATACTATACTTACTAAAGTATATCCATCCATCTACATTGTATACCTGTGGTGGTTTTTTTTTCCTTTATACTAGTTTAGCAGTCTGCTGACAGTGTCCACCAGGTCCGTTATACAGTATATTATATATATAAGCAGCAGTATGGTATGCCACAGCTGTACCTACCTCTGTGTCGTCAGTGCACTCGTCGTCCATAAGTAATATAATACTATACTATCCATCCATCTACATTGTATACCTGTGGTGTGTTTTTTTTCTTTCTTCATACTAGTTTAGCAGTCTTCTGACAGTGTCCACCAGGTCCGTTATACAGTATATTATATATATATAAGCAGAAGTACGGTAGGCCATGGCTGTACCTACCTCTGTGTCGTCAGTGCACTCGTCTTCCATAAGTAATATAATACTATACTATCCATCCATCTACATTGTATACCTGTGGTGTTTTTTTTTTTCTTTCTTCATACTAGTTTAGCAGTCTGCTGACAGTGTCCACCAGGTCCGTTATACAGTATATTATATATATATAAGCAGCAGTACGGTAGGCCACGGCTGTACCTACCTCTGTGTCGTCAGTTCACTCGTCGTCCATAAGTAATATAATACTATACTTACTATAGTATATCCATCCATCTACATTATATACCTGTGGTGTTTTTTTTTCTTTCTTCATACTAGTTTAGCAGTCTTCTGACAGTGTCCACCAGGTCCGTTATACAGTATATTATATATATATAAGCAGCAGTACGGTAGGCCATGGCTGTACCTACCTCTGTGTCGTCAGTGCACTCGTCTTCCATAAGTAATATAATACTATACTATCCATCCATCTACATTGTATACCTGTGGTGTTTTTTTTTCTTTCTTCATACTAGTTTAGCAGTCTACTGACAGTGTCCACCAGGTCCGTTATACAGTATATTATATATATATATATAAATAGCAGTACGGTAGGCCACGGCTGTACCTACCTCTGTGTCGTCAGTTCACTCGTCGTCCATAAGTAATATAATACTATACTTACTATAGTATATCCATCCATCTACATAGTATACCTGTGGTGGTTTTTTTTTTCTTTCTTCATACTAGTTTAGCAGTCTGCTGACAGTGTCCACCAGGTCCGTTATACAGTATATTATATATATAAGCAGCAGTACGGTAGGCAACGGCTGTACCTACCTCTGTATCATCAGTTCACTCGTCGTCCATAAGTAATATAATACTATACTATCCATCCATCTACATTGTATACCTGTGGTGTTTTTTTTTTTCTTTCTTCATACTAGTTTAGCAGTCTGCTGACAGTGTCCACCAGGTCCGTTATACAGTATATTATATATATATAAGCAGCAGTACGGTAGGCCACGGCTGTACCTACCTCTGTGTCGTCAGTTCACTCGTCGTCCATAAGTAATATAATACTATACTTACTATAGTATATCCATCCATCTACATTATATACCTGTGGTGTTTTTTTTTCTTTCTTCATACTAGTTTAGCAGTCTTCTGACAGTGTCCACCAGGTCCGTTATACAGTATATTATATATATATATAAGCAGCAGTACGGTAGGCCATGGCTGTACCTACCTCTGTGTCGTCAGTGCACTCGTCTTCCATAAGTAATATAATACTATACTATCCATCCATCTACATTGTATACCTGTGGTGTTTTTTTTTCTTTCTTCATACTAGTTTAGCAGTCTACTGACAGTGTCCACCAGGTCCGTTATACAGTATATTATATATATATATATATAAATAGCAGTACGGTAGGCCACGGCTGTACCTACCTCTGTGTCGTCAGTTCACTCGTCGTCCATAAGTAATATAATACTATACTTACTATAGTATATCCATCCATCTACATAGTATACCTGTGATGGGGTTTTTTTTCTTTCTTCATACTAGTTTAGCAGTCTGCTGACAGTGTCCACCAGGTCCGTTATACAGTATATTATATATATAAGCAGCAGTACGGTAGGCAACGGCTGTACCTACCTCTGTATCATCAGTTCACTCGTCGTCCATAAGTAATATAATAATATACTATCCATCCATCTACATTGTATACCTGTGGTGTTTTTTTTTTCTTTCTTCATACTAGTTTAGCAGTCTTCTGACAGTGTCCACCAGGTCCGTTATACAGTATATTATATATATATAAGCAGCAGTACTGTAGGCCACGGCTGTACCTACCTCTGTGTCGTCAGTTCACTCGTCGTCCATAAGTAATATAATACTATACTTACTATAGTATATCCATTCATCTACATTGTATACCTGTGGTGGTTTTTTTTTCTCTTTATACTAGTTTAGCAGTCTGCTGACAGTGTCCACCAGGTCCGTTATACAGTATATTATATATATAAGCAGCAGTACGGTAGGCCACGGCTGTACCTACCTCTGTGTCGTCAGTGCACTCGTCGTCCATAAGTAATATAATACTATACTATCCATTCATCTACATTGTATACCTGTGGTGTTTTTTTTTTCTTTCTTCATACTAGTTTAGCAGTCTTCTGACAGTGTCCACCAGGTCCGTTATACAGTATATTATATATATATATAAGCAGCAGTACGGTAGGCCATGGCTGTACCTACCTCTGTGTTGTCAGTGCACTCATCGTCCATAAGTAATATAATACTATACTATCCATTCATCTACATTGTATACCTGTGGTGTTTTTTTTTTCTTTATACTAGTTTTGCAGTCTGCTGACAGTGTCCACCAGGTCCGTTATACAGTATATTATATATATACAAGCAGCAGTATGGTAGGCCACGGCTGTACCTACCTCTGTGTCTTCAGTGCACTCATCGTCCATAAGTAATATAATACTATACTATCCATCCATCTACATTGTATACCTGTGGTGTTTTTTTTTTTTTTTTCTTCATACTAGTTTAGCAGTCTGCTGACAGTGTCCACCAGGTCCGTTATACAGTATATTATATATATAAGCAGCAGTATGGTAGGCCACGGCTGTACCTACCTCTGTGTCGTCAGTGCACTCGTCGTCCATAAGTAATATAATACTATACTATCCATCCATCTACATTGTATACCTGTGGTGTTTTTTTTTTCTTTCTTCATACTAGTTTAGCAGTCTTCTGACAGTGTCCACCAGGTCCGTTATACAGTATATTATATATATATAAGCAGCAGTACGGTAGACCATGGCTGTACCTACCTCTGTGTCGTCAGTGCACTCGTCATCCATAAGTAATATAATACTATACTATCCATCCATCTACATTGTATACCTGTGGTGTTTTTTTTTCTTCTTTATACTAGTTTTGCAGTCTGCTGACAGTGTCCACTAGGTCCGTTATACAGTATATTATATATATATAAGCAGCAGTACGGTAGGCCACGGCTGTACCTACCTCTGTGTCGTCAGTGCACTCATCGTCCATAAGTAATATAATACTATACTATCCATCCATCTACATTGTATACCTGTGGTGTTTTTTTTTTCTTCTTCATACTAGTTTAGCAGTATGCTGACAGTGTCCACCAGGTCCGTTATACAGTATATTATATATATAAGCAGCAGTATGGTAGGCCACGGCTGTACCTACCTCTGTGTCGTCAGTTCACTCGTCGTCCATAAGTAATATAATACTATACTTACTATAGTATATCCATCCATCTACATTGTATACCTGTGGTGTTTTTTTTTTCTTTATACTAGTTTAGCAGTCTGCTGACAGTGTCCACCAGGTCCGTTATACAGTATATTATATATATAAGCAGCAGTACGGTAGGCCACGGCTGTACCTACCTCTGTGTCGTCAGTGCACTCGTCGTCCATAAGTAATATAATACTATACTATCCATCCATCTACATTGTATACCTGTGGTGTTTTTTTTTTCTTTCTTCATACTAGTTTAGCAGTCTTCTGACAGTGTCCACCAGGTCCGTTATACAGTATATTATATATATATAAGCAGCAGTACGGTAGGCCATGGCTGTACCTACCTCTGTGTCGTCAGTGCACTTGTCGTCCATAAGTAATATAATACTATACTATCCATCCATCTACATTGTATACCTGTGGTATTTTTTTTTTCTTTCTTCATACTAGTTTAGCAGTCTGCTGATAGTGTCCACCAGGTCCGTTATACAGTATATTATATATATAAGCAGCAGTACGGTAGGCCACGGCTGTACCTACCTCTGTGTCGTCAGTTCACTCGTCGTCCATAAGTAATATAATACTATACTATCCATCCATCTACATTGTATACCTGTGGTGTGTTTTTTTCTTTCTTCATACTAGTTTAGCAGTCTGCTGACAGTGTCCACCAGGTCCGTTATACAGTATATTATATATATATAAGCAGCAGTACGGTAGGCCACGGCTGTACCTACCTCTGTGTCGTCAGTTCACTCGTCGTCCATAAGTAATATAATACTATACTTACTATAGTATATCCATCCATCTACATTGTATACCTGTGGTGGTTTTTTTTTTCTTTATACTAGTTTAGCAGTCTGCTGACAGTGTCCACCTGGTCCGTTATACAGTATATTATATATATAAGCAGCAGTACGGTAGGCCATGGCTGTACCTACCTCTGTGTCGTCAGTGCACTCGTCTTCCAAAAGTAATATAATACTATACTATCCATCCATCTACATTGTATACCTGTGGTGTTTTTTTTTCTTTCTTCATACTAGTTTAGCAGTCTACTGACAGTGTCCACCAGGTCCGTTATACAGTATATTATATATATATATATATAAATAGCAGTACGGTAGGCCACGGCTGTACCTACCTCTGTGTCGTCAGTTCACTCGTCGTCCATAAGTAATATAATACTATACTTACTATAGTATATCCATCCATCTACATAGTATACCTGTGGTGGGTTTTTTTTTCTTTCTTCATACTAGTTTAGCAGTCTGCTGACAGTGTCCACCAGGTCCGTTATACAGTATATTATATATATAAGCAGCAGTACGGTAGGCAACGGCTGTACCTACCTCTGTATCATCAGTTCACTCGTCGTCCATAAGTAATATAATACTATACTATCCATCCATCTACATTGTATACCTGTGGTGGTTTTTTTTTCTTTCTTCATACTAGTTTAGCAGTCTGCTGACAGTGTCCACCAGGTCCGTTATACAGTATATTATATATATATATAAGCAGTACGGTAGGCCACGGCTGTACCTACCTCTGTGTCGTCAGTTCACTCGTCGTCCATAAGTAATATAATACTATACTTACTATAGTATATCCATTCATCTACATTGTATACCTGTGGTGGTTTTTTTTTCTCTTTATACTAGTTTAGCAGTCTGCTGACAGTGTCCACCAGGTCCGTTATACAGTATATTATATATATAAGCAGCAGTACGGTAGGCCACGGCTGTACCTACCTCTGTGTCGTCAGTGCACTCGTCGTCCATAAGTAATATAATACTATACTATCCATTCATCTACATTGTATACCTGTGGTGTTTTTTGTTTTCTTTCTTCATACTAGTTTAGCAGTCTTCTGACAGTGTCCACCAGGTCCGTTATACAGTATATTATATATATATATAAGCAGCAGTACGGTAGGCCATGGCTGTACCTACCTCTGTGTTGTCAGTGCACTCGTCGTCCATAAGTAATATAATACTATACTATCCATTCATCTACATTGTATACCTGTGGTGTTTTTTTTTTCTTTATATTAGTTTTGCAGTCTGCTGACAGTGTCCACCAGGTCCGTTATACAGTATATTATATATATACAAGCAGCAGTATGGTAGGCCACGGCTGTACCTACCTCTGTGTCTTCAGTGCACTCATCGTCCATAAGTAATATAATACTATACTATCCATCCATCTACATTGTATACCTGTGGTGTTTTTTTTTTCTTTCTTCATACTAGTTTAGCAGTCTGCTGACAGTGTCCACCAGGTCCGTTATACAGTATATTATATATATAAGCAGCAGTATGGTAGGCCACGGCTGTACCTACCTCTGTGTCGTCAGTGCACTCGTCGTCCATAAGTAATATAATACTATACTATCCATCCATCTACATTGTATACCTGTGGTGTTTTTTTTTTCTTTCTTCATACTAGTTTAGCAGTCTTCTGACAGTGTCCACCAGGTCCGTTATACAGTATATTATATATATATAAGCAGCAGTACGGTAGGCCATGGCTGTACCTACCTCTGTGTCGTCAGTGCACTCGTCATCCATAAGTAATATAATACTATACTATCCATCCATCTACATTGTATACCTGTGGTGTTTTTTTTTTTTCTTTATACTAGTTTTGCAGTCTGCTGACAGTGTCCACCAGGTCCGTTATACAGTATATTATATATATATAAGCAGCAGTACGGTAGGCCACGGCTGTACCTACCTCTGTGTCGTCAGTGCACTCATCGTCCATAAGTAATATAATACTATACTATCCATCCATCTACATTGTATACCTGTGGTGTTTTTTTTTTTCTTCTTCATACTAGTTTAGCAGTATGCTGACAGTGTCCACCAGGTCCGTTATACAGTATATTATATAAATAAGCAGCAGTATGGTAGGCCACGGCTGTACCTACCTCTGTGTCGTCAGTTCACTCGTCGTCCATAAGTAATATAATACTATACTTACTATAGTATATCCATCCATCTACATTGTTTACCTGTGGTGTTTTTTTTTTCTTTATACTAGTTTAGCAGTCTGCTGACAGTGTCCACCAGGTCCGTTATACAGTATATTATATATATAAGCAGCAGTACGGTAGGCCACGGCTGTACCTACCTCTGTGTCGTCAGTGCACTCGTCGTCCATAAGTAATATAATACTATACTATCCATCCATCTACATTGTATACCTGTGGTGTTTTTTTTTTTTTTCCTTCATACTAGTTTAGCAGTCTTCTGACAGTGTCCACCAGGTCCGTTATACAGTATATTATATATATATAAGCAGCAGTACGGTAGGCCATGGCTGTACCTACCTCTGTGTCGTCAGTGCACTTGTCGTCCATAAGTAATATAATACTATACTATCCATCCATCTACATTGTATACCTGTGGTATTTTTTTTTTTCTTTCTTCATACTAGTTTAGCAGTCTGCTGATAGTGTCCACCAGGTCCGTTATACAGTATATTATATATATAAGCAGCAGTACGGTAGGCCACGGCTGTACCTACCTCTGTGTCGTCAGTTCACTCGTCGTCCATAAGTAATATAATACTATACTATCCATCCATCTACATTGTATACCTGTGGTGTTTTTTTTTCTTTCTTCATACTAGTTTAGCAGTCTGCTGACAGTGTCCACCAGGTCCGTTATACAGTATATTATATATATATAAGCAGCAGTACGGTAGGCCACGGCTGTACCTACCTCTGTGTCGTCAGTTCACTCGTCGTCCATAAGTAATATAATACTATACTTACTATAGTATATCCATCCATCTACATTGTATACCTGTGGTAGTTTTTTTTTTCTTTATACTAGTTTAGCAGTCTGCTGACAGTGTCCACCTGGTCCGTTATACAGTATATTATATATATAAGCAGCAGTATGGTATGCCACGGCTGTACCTACCTCTGTGTTGTCAGTGCACTCGTCGTCCATAAGTAATATAATACTATACTATCCATCCATCTACATTGTATACCTGTGGTGTGTTTTTTTTCTTTCTTCATACTAGTTTAGCAGTCTTCTGACAGTGTCCACCAGGTCCGTTATACAGTATATTATATATATATAAGCAGCAGTACGGTAGGCCATGGCTGTACCTACCTCTGTGTTGTCAGTGCACTCGTCGTCCATAAGTAATATAATACTATACTATCCATCCATCTACATTGTATACCTGTGGTGTGTTTTTTTTCTTTCTTCATACTAGTTTAGCAGTCTTCTGACAGTGTCCACCAGGTCCGTTATACAGTATATTATATATATAAGCAGCAGTATGGTATGCCACAGCTGTACCTACCTCTGTGTCGTCAGTGCACTCGTCGTCCATAAGTAATATAATACTATACTATCCATCCATCTACATTGTATACCTGTGGTGTGTTTTTTTTCTTTCTTCATACTAGTTTAGCAGTCTTCTGACAGTGTCCACCAGGTCCGTTATACAGTATATTATATATATATAAGCAGAAGTACGGTAGGCCATGGCTGTACCTACCTCTGTGTCGTCAGTGCACTCGTCTTCCATAAGTAATATAATACTATACTATCCATCCATCTACATTGTATACCTGTGGTGTTTTTTTTTCTTTCTTCATACTAGTTTAGCAGTCTGCTGACAGTGTCCACCAGGTCCGTTATACAGTATATTATATATATATAAGCAGCAGTACGGTAGGCCACGGCTGTACCTACCTCTGTGTCGTCAGTTCACTCGTCGTCCATAAGTAATATAATACTATACTTACTATAGTATATCCATCCATCTACATTATATACCTGTGGTGTTTTTTTTTTCTTTCTTCATACTAGTTTAGCAGTCTTCTGACAGTGTCCACCAGGTCCGTTATACAGTATATTATATATATATAAGCAGCAGTACGGTAGGCCATGGCTGTACCTACCTCTGTGTCGTCAGTGCACTCGTCTTCCATAAGTAATATAATACTATACTATCCATCCATCTACATTGTATACCTGTGGTGTTTTTTTTTCTTTCTTCATACTAGTTTAGCAGTCTACTGACAGTGTCCACCAGGTCCGTTATACAGTATATTATATATATATATATAAATAGCAGTACGGTAGGCCACGGCTGTACCTACCTCTGTGTCGTCAGTTCACTCGTCGTCCATAAGTAATATAATACTATACTTACTATAGTATATCCATCCATCTACATAGTATACCTGTGGTGGGTTTTTTTTTCTTTCTTCATACTAGTTTAGCAGTCTGCTGACAGTGTCCACCAGGTCCGTTATACAGTATATTATATATATAAGCAGCAGTACGGTAGGCAACGGCTGTACCTACCTCTGTATCATCAGTTCACTCGTCGTCCATAAGTAATATAATACTATACTATCCATCCATCTACATTGTATACCTGTGGTGGTTTTTTTTTCTTTCTTCATACTAGTTTAGCAGTCTGCTGACAGTGTCCACCAGGTCCGTTATACAGTATATTATATATATATAAGCAGCAGTACGGTAGGCCACGGCTGTACCTACCTCTGTGTCGTCAGTTCACTCGTCGTCCATAAGTAATATAATACTATACTTACTATAGTATATCCATTCATCTACATTGTATACCTGTGGTGGTTTTTTTTTCTCTTTATACTAGTTTAGCAGTCTGCTGACAGTGTCCACCAGGTCCGTTATACAGTATATTATATATATAAGCAGCAGTACGGTAGGCCATGGCTGTACCTACCTCTGTGTCGTCAGTGCACTCGTCGTCCATAAGTAATATAATACTATACTATCAATTCATCTACATTGTATACCTGTGGTGTTTTTTTTTTTCTTTCTTCATACTAGTTTAGCAGTCTTCTGACAGTGTCCACCAGGTCCGTTATACAGTATATTATATATATATATAAGCAGCAGTACGGTAGGCCATGGCTGTACCTACCTCTGTGTTGTCAGTGCACTCGTCGTCCATAAGTAATATAATACTATACTATCCATTCATCTACATTGTATACCTGTGGTGTTTTTTTTTTTCTTTATACTAGTTTTGCAGTCTGCTGACAGTGTCCACCAGGTCCGTTATACAGTATATTATATATATACAAGCAGCAGTATGGTAGGCCACGGCTGTACCTACCTCTGTGTCTTCAGTGCACTCATCGTCCATAAGTAATATAATACTATACTATCCATCCATCTACATTGTATACCTGTGGTGTTTTTTTTTTCTTTCTTCATACTAGTTTAGCAGTCTGCTGACAGTGTCCACCAGGTCCGTTATACAGTATATTATATATATAAGCAGCAGTATGGTAGGCCACGGCTGTACCTACCTCTGTGTCGTCAGTGCACTCGTCGTCCATAAGTAATATAATACTATACTATCCATCCATCCATCTACATTGTATACCTGTGGTGTTTTTTTTTTCTTTCTTCATACTAGTTTAGCAGTCTTCTGACAGTGTCCACTAGGTCCGTTATACAGTATATTATATATATATAAGCAGCAGTACGGTAGGCCATGGCTGTACCTACCTCTGTGTCGTCAGTGCACTCGTCATCCATAAGTAATATAATACGATACTATCCATCCATCTACATTGTATACCTGTGGTGTTTTTTTTTTTTCTTTATACTAGTTTTGCAGTCTGCTGACAGTGTCCACCAGGTCCGTTATACAGTATATTATATATATATAAGCAGCAGTACGGTAGGCCACGGCTGTACCTACCTCTGTGTCGTCAGTGCACTCATCGTCCATAAGTAATATAATACTATACTATCCATCCATCTACATTGTATACCTGTGGTGTTTTTTTTTTCTTCTTCATACTAGTTTAGCAGTATGCTGACAGTGTCCACCAGGTCCGTTATACAGTATATTATATATATAAGCAGCAGTATGGTAGGCCACGGCTGTACCTACCTCTGTGTCGTCAGTTCACTCGTCGTCCATAAGTAATATAATACTATACTTACTATAGTATATCCATCCATCTACATTGTATACCTGTGGTGTTTTTTCTTTTCTTTATACTAGTTTAGCAGTCTGCTGACAGTGTCCACCAGGTCCGTTATACAGTATATTATATATATAAGCAGCAGTACGGTAGGCCACGGCTGTACCTACCTCTGTGTCGTCAGTGCACTCGTCGTCCATAAGTAATATAATACTATACTATCCATCCATCTACATTGTATACCTGTGGTGTTTTTTTTTCTTTCTTCATACTAGTTTAGCAGTCTTCTGACAGTGTCCACCAGGTCCGTTATACAGTATATTATATATATATAAGCAGCAGTACGGTAGGCCATGGCTGTACCTACCTCTGTGTCGTCAGTGCACTTGTCGTCCATAAGTAATATAATACTATACTATCCATCCATCTACATTGTATACCTGTGGTATTTTTTTTTTCTTTCTTCATACTAGTTTAGCAGTCTGCTGATAGTGTCCACCAGGTCCGTTATACAGTATATTATATATATAAGCAGCAGTACGGTAGGCCACGGCTGTACCTACCTCTGTGTCGTCAGTTCACTCGTCGTCCATAAGTAATATAATACTATACTATCCATCCATCTACATTGTATACCTGTGGTGTTTTTTTTTCTTTCTTCATACTAGTTCAGCAGTCTGCTGACAGTGTCCACCAGGTCCGTTATACAGTATATTATATATATATAAGCAGCAGTACGGTAGGCCACGGCTGTACCTACCTCTGTGTCGTCAGTGCACTCGTCGTCCATAAGTAATATAATACTATACTTACTATAGTATATCCATCCATCTACATTGTATACCTGTGGTGGTTTTTTTTTTCTTTATACTAGTTTAGCAGTCTGCTGACAGTGTCCACCTGGTCCGTTATACAGTATATTATATATATAAGCAGCAGTATGGTATGCCACGGCTGTACCTACCTCTGTGTTGTCAGTGCACTCGTCGTCCATAAGTAATATAATACTATACTATCCATCCATCTACATTGTATACCTGTGGTGTGTTTTTTTTCTTTCTTCATACTAGTTTAGCAGTCTTCTGACAGTGTCCACCAGGTCCGTTATACAGTATATTATATATATATAAGCAGCAGTACGGTAGGCCATGGCTGTACCTACCTCTGTGTTGTCAGTGCACTCGTCGTCCATAAGTAATATAATACTATACTATCCATTCATCTACATTGTATACCTGTGGTGTTTTTTTTTTCTTTATACTAGTTTTGCAGTCTGCTGACAGTGTCCACCAGGTCCGTTATACAGTATATTATATATATACAAGCAGCAGTACGGTAGGCCACGGCTGTACCTACCTCTGTGTCGTCAGTGCACTCATCGTCCATAAGTAATATAATACTATACTATCCATCCATCTACATTGTATACCTGTGGTGTTTTTTTTTTTTCTTTCTTCATACTAGTTTAGCAGTCTGCTGACAGTGTCCACCAGGTCCGTTATACAGTATATTATATATATAAGCAGCAGTATGGTAGGCCACGGCTGTACCTACCTCTGTGTCGTCAGTGCACTCGTCGTCCATAAGTAATATAATACTATACTATCCATCCATCTACATTGTATACGTGTGGTGTTTTTTTTTTCTTTCTTCATACTAGTTTAGCAGTCTGTTGACAGTGTCCACTAGGTCCGTTATACAGTATATTATATATATATATAAGCAGCAGTATGGTAGGCCACGGCTGTACCTACCTCTGTGTCGTCAGTGCACTCGTCGTCCATAAGTAATATAATACTATACTATCCATCCATCTACATTGTATACCTGTGGTGTTTTTTTTTTTCTTTCTTCATACTAGTTTAGCAGTCTGCTGACAGTGTCCACCAGGTCCGTTATACAGTATATTATATATATAAGCAGCAGTACGGTAGGCCACGGCTGTACCTACCTCTGTGTTGTCAGTTCACTCGTCGTCCATAAGTAATATAATACTATACTATCCATCCATCTACATTGTATACCTGTGGTGTTTTTTTTTCTTTCTTCATACTAGTTTAGCAGTCTGCTGACAGTGTCCACCAGGTCCGTTATACAGTATATTATATATATATAAGCAGCAGTACGGTAGGCCACGGCTGTACCTACCTCTGTGTCGTCAGTTCACTCGTCGTCCATAAGTAATATAATACTATACTTACTATAGTATATCCATCCATCTACATTGTATACCTGTGGTGGTTTTTTTTTTCTTTATACTAGTTTAGCAGTCTGCTGACAGTGTCCACCAGGTCCGTTATACAGTATATTATATATATATAAGCAGCAGTATGGTATGCCACGGCTGTACCTACCTCTGTGTCGTCAGTGCACTCGTCGTCCATAAGTAATATAATACTATACTATCCATCCATCTACATTGTATACCTGTGGTGTGTTTTTTTCTTTCTTCATACTAGTTTAGCAGTCTTCTGACAGTGTCCACCAGGTCCTTTATACAGTATATTATATATATAAGCAGCAGTACGGTAGGCCATGGCTGTACCTATCTCTGTGTCGTCAGTGCACTCGTCTTCCATAAGTAATATAATACTATACTATCCATCCATCTACATAGTATACCTGTGGTGTTTTTTTTTTCTTTCTTCATACTAGTTTAGCAGTCTGCTGACAGTGTCCACCAGGTCCGTTATACAGTATATTATATATATATAAGCAGCAGTACGGTAGGCCACGGCTGTACCTACCTCTGTGTCGTCAGTTCACTCGTCGTCCATAAGTAATATAATACTATACTTACTATAGTATATCCATCCATCTACATTGTATACCTGTGGTGTTTTTTTTTCTTTCTTCATACTAGTTTAGCAGTCTTCTGACAGTGTCCACCAGGTCCGTTATACAGTATATTATATATATATAAGCAGCAGTACGGTAGGCCATGGCTGTACCTACCTCTGTGTCATCAGTGCACTCGTCTTCCATAAGTAATATAATACTATACTATCCATCCATCTACATTGTATACCTGTGGTGTTTTTTTTTTCTTTCTTCATACTAGTTTAGCAGTCTGCTGACAGTGTCCACCAGGTCCGTTATACAGTATATTATATATATATAAGCAGCAGTACGGTAGGCCACGGCTGTACCTACCTCTGTGTCATCAGTTCACTCGTCGTCCATAAGTAATATAATACTATACTTACTATAGTATATCCATCCATCTACATTGTATACCTGTGGTGTTTTTTTTTCTTTATACTAGTTTAGCAGTCTGCTGACAGTGTCCACCAGGTCCGTTATACAGTATATTATATATATAAGCAGCAGTACGGTAGGCCACGGCTGTACCTACCTCTGTGTCGTCAGTGCACTCGTCGTCCATAAGTAATATAATACTATACTATCCATCCATCTACATTGTATACCTGTGGTGTTTTTTTTTCTTTCTTCATACTAGTTTAGCAGTCTTCTGACAGTGTCCACCAGGTCCGTTATACAGTATATTATATATATATAAGCAGCAGTACGGTAGGCCATGGCTGTACCTACCTCTGTGTTGTCAGTGCACTCGTCGTCCATAAGTAATATAATACTATATTATCCATTCATCTACATTGTATACCTGTGGTGTTTTTTTTTTCTTTATACTAGTTTTGCAGTCTGCTGACAGTGTCCACCAGGTCCGTTATACAGTATATTATATATATACAAGCAGCAGTACGGTAGGCCACGGCTGTACCTACCTCTGTGTCGTCAGTTCACTCATCGTACATAAGTAATATAATACTATACTTACTATAGTATATCCATCCATCTACATTGTATACCTGTGGTGGTTTTTTTTTCTTTATACTAGTTTAGCAGTCTGCTGACAGTGTCCACCAGGTCCGTTATACAGTATATTATATATATAAGCAGCAGTACGGTAGGCCACGGCTGTACCTACCTCTGTGTCGTCAGTGCACTCGTCGTCCATAAGTAATATAATACTATACTATCCATCCATCTACATTGCATACCTGTGGTGTTTTTTTTTTTCTTTCTTCATACTAGTTTAGCAGTCTTCTAACAGTGTCCACCAGGTCCGTTATACAGTATATTATATATATATAAGCAGCAGTACGGTAGGCCATGGCTGTACCTACCTCTGTGTCGTCAGTGCACTCGTCGTCCATAAGTAATATAATACTATACTATCCATCCATCTACATTGTATACCTGTGGTGTTTTTTTTTTTCTTTCTTCATACTAGTTTAGCAGTCTGCTGACAGTGTCCACCAGGTCCGTTATACAGTATATTATATATATAAGCAGCAGTACGGTAGGCCACGGCTGTACCTACCTCTGTGTTGTCAGTTCACTCGTCGTCCATAAGTAATATAATACTATACTATCCATCCATCTACATTGTATACCTGTGGTGTTTTTTTTTCTTTCTTCATACTAGTTTAGCAGTCTGCTGACAGTGTCCACCAGGTCCGTTATACAGTATATTATATATATATAAGCAGCAGTACGGTAGGCCACGGCTGTACCTACCTCTGTGTCGTCAGTTCACTCGTCGTCCATAAGTAATATAATACTATACTTACTATAGTATATCCATCCATCTACATTGTATACCTGTGGTGGTTTTTTTTTTCTTTATACTAGTTTAGCAGTCTGCTGACAGTGTCCACCAGGTCCGTTATACAGTATATTATATATATATAAGCAGCAGTATGGTATGCCACGGCTGTACCTACCTCTGTGTCGTCAGTGCACTCGTCGTCCATAAGTAATATAATACTATACTATCCATCCATCTACATTGTATACCTGTGGTGTGTTTTTTTCTTTCTTCATACTAGTTTAGCAGTCTTCTGACAGTGTCCACCAGGTCCTTTATACAGTATATTATATATATAAGCAGCAGTACGGTAGGCCATGGCTGTACCTATCTCTGTGTCGTCAGTGCACTCGTCTTCCATAAGTAATATAATACTATACTATCCATCCATCTACATAGTATACCTGTGGTGTTTTTTTTTTCTTTCTTCATACTAGTTTAGCAGTCTGCTGACAGTGTCCACCAGGTCCGTTATACAGTATATTATATATATATAAGCAGCAGTACGGTAGGCCACGGCTGTACCTACCTCTGTGTCGTCAGTTCACTCGTCGTCCATAAGTAATATAATACTATACTTACTATAGTATATCCATCCATCTACATTGTATACCTGTGGTGTTTTTTTTTCTTTCTTCATACTAGTTTAGCAGTCTTCTGACAGTGTCCACCAGGTCCGTTATACAGTATATTATATATATATAAGCAGCAGTACGGTAGGCCATGGCTGTACCTACCTCTGTGTCATCAGTGCACTCGTCTTCCATAAGTAATATAATACTATACTATCCATCCATCTACATTGTATACCTGTGGTGTTTTTTTTTTCTTTCTTCATACTAGTTTAGCAGTCTGCTGACAGTGTCCACCAGGTCCGTTATACAGTATATTATATATATATAAGCAGCAGTACGGTAGGCCACGGCTGTACCTACCTCTGTGTCATCAGTTCACTCGTCGTCCATAAGTAATATAATACTATACTTACTATAGTATATCCATCCATCTACATTGTATACCTGTGGTGTTTTTTTTTCTTTATACTAGTTTAGCAGTCTGCTGACAGTGTCCACCAGGTCCGTTATACAGTATATTATATATATAAGCAGCAGTACGGTAGGCCACGGCTGTACCTACCTCTGTGTCGTCAGTGCACTCGTCGTCCATAAGTAATATAATACTATACTATCCATCCATCTACATTGTATACCTGTGGTGTTTTTTTTTCTTTCTTCATACTAGTTTAGCAGTCTTCTGACAGTGTCCACCAGGTCCGTTATACAGTATATTATATATATATAAGCAGCAGTACGGTAGGCCATGGCTGTACCTACCTCTGTGTTGTCAGTGCACTCGTCGTCCATAAGTAATATAATACTATATTATCCATTCATCTACATTGTATACCTGTGGTGTTTTTTTTTTCTTTATACTAGTTTTGCAGTCTGCTGACAGTGTCCACCAGGTCCGTTATACAGTATATTATATATATACAAGCAGCAGTACGGTAGGCCACGGCTGTACCTACCTCTGTGTCGTCAGTTCACTCATCGTACATAAGTAATATAATACTATACTTACTATAGTATATCCATCCATCTACATTGTATACCTGTGGTGGTTTTTTTTTCTTTATACTAGTTTAGCAGTCTGCTGACAGTGTCCACCAGGTCCGTTATACAGTATATTATATATATAAGCAGCAGTACGGTAGGCCACGGCTGTACCTACCTCTGTGTCGTCAGTGCACTCGTCGTCCATAAGTAATATAATACTATACTATCCATCTATCTACATTGTATACCTGTGGTGTTTTTTTTTCTTTCTTCATACTAGTTTAGCAGTCTTCTGACAGTGTCCACCAGGTCCGTTATACAGTATATTATATATATATAAGCAGCAGTACGGTAGGCCATGGCTGTACCTACCTCTGTGTCGTCAGTGCACTCGTCGTCCATACGTAATATAATACTATACTATCCATCCATCTACATTGTATACCTGTGGTGTTTTTTTTTCTTTCTTCATACTAGTTTAGCAGTCTGCTGACAGTGTCCACCAGGTCCGTTATACAGTATATTATATATATAAGCAGCAGTACGGTAGGCCATGGCTGTACCTACCTCTGTGTCGTCAGTGCACTCGTCGTCCATAAGTAATATAATACTATACTATCCATCCATCTACATTGTATACCTGTGGTGTTTTTTTTTTCTTTCTTCATACTAGTTTAGCAGTCTTCTGACAGTGTCCACCAGGTCCGTTATACAGTATATTATATATATATATAAGCAGCAGTACGGTAGGCCATGGCTGTACCTACCTCTGTGTCGTCAGTGCACTCGTCGTCCATACGTAATATAATACTATACTATCCGTCCATCTACATTGTATACCTGTGGTGTTTTTTTTTTCTTTCTTCATACTAGTTTAGCAGTCTGCTGACAGTGTCCACCAGGTCCGTTATACAGTATATTATATATATAAGCAGCAGTACGGTAGGCCACGGCTGTACCTACCTCTGTGTCGTCAGTTCACTCGTCGTCCATAAGTAATATAATACTATACTATCCATCCATCTACATTGTATACCTGTGGTGTTTTTTTTTCTTTCTTCATACTAGTTTAGCAGTCTGCTGACAGTGTCCACCAGATCCGTTATACAGTATATTATATATATATAAGCAGCAGTACGGTAGGCCACGGCTGTACCTACCTCTGTGTCGTCAGTTCACTCGTCGTCCATAAGTAATATAATACTATACTTACTATAGTATATCCATCCATCTACATTGTATACCTGTGGTGGTTTTTTTTTTCTTTATACTAGTTTAGCAGTCTGCTGACAGTGTCCACCAGGTCCGTTATACAGTATATTATATATATAAGCAGCAGTACGGTAGGCCACGGCTGTACCTACCTCTGTGTCGTCAGTGCACTCGTCGTCCATAAGTAATATAATACTATACTATCCATCCATCTACATTGTAAACCTGTGGTGTTTTTTTTTTCTTTCTTCATACTAGTTTAGCAGTCTTCTGACAGTGTCCACCAGGTCCGTTATACAGTATATTATATATATATAAGCAGCAGTACGGTAGGCCATGGCTGTACCTACCTCTGTGTTGTCAGTGCACTCGTCGTCCATAAGTAATATAATACTATACTATCCATTCATCTACATTGTATACCTGTGGTGTTTTTTTTTTCTTTATACTAGTTTTGCAGTCTGCTGACAGTGTCCACCAGGTCCGTTATACAGTATATTATATATATACAAGCAGCAGTATGGTAGGCCACGGCTGTACCTACCTCTGTGTCTTCAGTGCACTCATCGTCCATAAGTAATATAATACTATACTATCCATCCATCTACATTGTATACCTGTGGTGTTTTTTTTTTCTTTCTTCATACTAGTTTAGCAGTCTGCTGACAGTGTCCACCAGGTCCGTTATACAGTATATTATATATATAAGCAGCAGTATGGTAGGCCACGGCTGTACCTACCTCTGTGTCGTCAGTGCACTCGTCGTCCATAAGTAATATAATACTATACTATCCATCCATCTACATTGTATACCTGTGGTGTTTTTTTTTTCTTTCTTCATACTAGTTTAGCAGTCTTCTGACAGTGTCCACCAGGTCCGTTATACAGTATATTATATATATATAAGCAGCAGTACGGTAGGCCATGGCTGTACCTACCTCTGTGTCGTCAGTGCACTCGTCATCCATAAGTAATATAATACTATACTATCCATCCATCTACATTGTATACCTGTGGTGTTTTTTTTTTTTCTTTATACTAGTTATGCAGTCTGCTGACAGTGTCCACCAGGTCCGTTATACAGTATATTATATATATATAAGCAGCAGTACGGTAGGCCACGGCTGTACCTACCTCTGTGTCGTCAGTGCACTCATCGTCCATAAGTAATATAATACTATACTATCCATCCATCTACATTGTATACCTGTGGTGTTTTTTTTTTCTTCTTCATACTAGTTTAGCAGTCTGCTGACAGTGTCCACCAGGTCCGTTATACAGTATATTATATATATAAGCAGCAGTATGGTAGGCCACGGCTGTACCTACCTCTGTGTCGTCAGTTCACTCGTCGTCCATAAGTAATATAATACTATACTTACTATAGTATATCCATCCATCTACATTGTATACCTGTGGTGTTTTTTTTTTCTTTATACTAGTTTAGCAGTCTGCTGACAGTGTCCACCAGGTCCGTTATACAGTATATTATATATATAAGCAGCAGTACGGTAGGCCACGGCTGTACCTACCTCTGTGTCGTCAGTGCACTCGTCGTCCATAAGTAATATAATACTATACTATCCATCCATCTACATTGTATACCTGTGGTGTTTTTTTTTTCTTTCTTCATACTAGTTTAGCAGTCTTCTGACAGTGTCCACCAGGTCCGTTATACAGTATATTATATATATATAAGCAGCAGTACGGTAGGCCATGGCTGTACCTACCTCTGTGTCGTCAGTGCACTCGTCCTCCATAAGTAATATAATACTATACTATCCATCCATCTACATTGTATACCTGTGTTATTTTTTTTTCCTTTCTTCATTCTAGTTTAGCAGTCTGCTGACAGTGTCCACCAGGTCCGTTATACAGTATATTATATATATAAGCAGCAGTACGGTAGGCCACGGCTGTACCTACCTCTGTGTCGTCAGTTCACTCGTCGTCCATAAGTAATATAATACTATACTATCCATCCATCTACATTGTATACCTGTGGATTTTTTTTTTCTTTCTTCATACTAGTTTAGCAGTCTGCTGACAGTGTCCACCAGGTCCGTTATACAGTATATTATATATATATAAGCAGCAGTACGGTAGGCCACGGCTGTACCTACCTCTGTGTCGTCAGTTCACTCGTCGTCCATAAGTAATATAATACTATACTTACTATAGTATATCCATCCATCTACATTGTATACCTGTGGTGGTTTTTTTTTCTTTATACTAGTTTAGCAGTCTGCTGACAGTGTCCACCTGGTCCGTTATACAGTATATTATATATATAAGCAGCAGTATGGTATGCCACGGCTGTACCTACCTCTGTGTTGTCAGTGCACTCGTCATCCATAAGTAATATAATACTATACTATCCATCCATCTTCATTGTATACCTGTGGTGTGTTTTTTTTCTTTCTTCATACTAGTTTAGCAGTCTTCTGACAGTGTCCACCAGGTCCGTTATACAGTATATTATATATATATAAGCAGCAGTACGGTAGGCCATGGCTGTACCTACCTCTGTGTTGTCAGTGCACTCGTCGTCCATAAGTAATATAATACTATACTATCCATTCATCTACATTGTATACCTGTGGTGTTTTTTTTTTCTTTATACTAGTTTTGCAGTCTGCTGACAGTGTCCACCAGGTCCGTTATACAGTATATTATATATATACAAGCAGCAGTACGGTAGGCCACGGCTGTACCTACCTCTGTGTCGTCAGTGCACTCATCGTCCATAAGTAATATAATACTATACTATCCATCCATCTACATTGTATACCTGTGGTGTTTTTTTTTTCTTTCTTCATACTAGTTTAGCAGTCTGCTGACAGTGTCCACCAGGTCCGTTATACAGTATATTATATATATAAGCAGCAGTATGGTAGGCCACGGCTGTACCTACCTCTGTGTCGTCAGTTCACTCGTCGTCCATAAGTAATATAATACTATACTTACTATAGTATATCCATCCATCTACATTGTATACCTGTGGTGGTGTTTTTTTTTCTTTATACTAGTTTAGCAGTCTGCTGACAGTGTCCACCTGGTCCGTTATACAGTATATTATATATATAAGCAGCAGTATGGTATGCCACGGCTGTACCTACCTCTGTGTTGTCAGTGCACTTGTCGTCCATAAGTAATATAATACTATACTATCCATCCATCTTCATTGTATACCCGTGGTGTGTTTTTTTTCTTTCTTCATACTAGTTTAGCAGTCTTCTGACAGTGTCCACCAGGTCCGTTATACAGTATATTATATATATATAAGCAGCAGTACGGTAGGCCATGGCTGTACCTACCTCTGTGTTGTCAGTGCACTCGTCGTCCATAAGTAATATAATACTATACTATCCATTCATCTACATTGTATACCTGTGGTGTTTTTTTTTTCTTTATACTAGTTTTGCAGTCTGCTGACAGTGTCCACCAGGTCCGTTATACAGTATATTATATATATACAAGCAGCAGTACGGTAGGCCACGGCTGTACCTACCTCTGTGTCGTCAGTGCACTCATCGTCCATAAGTAATATAATACTATACTATCCATCCATCTACATTGTATACCTGTGGTGTTTTTTTTTCTTTCTTCATACTAGTTTAGCAGTCTGCTGACAGTGTCCACCAGGTCCGTTATACAGTATATTATATATATATAAGCAGCAGTACGGTAGGCCATGGCTGTACCTACCTCTGTGTTGTCAGTGCACTCGTCGTCCATAAGTAATATAATACTATACTATCCATTGATCTACATTGTATACCTGTGGTGGTTTTTTTTTTCTTTATACTAGTTTAGCAGTCTGCTGACAGTGTCCACCTGGTCCGTTATACAGTATATTATATATATAAGCAGCAGTATGGTATGCCACGGCTGTACCTACCTCTGTGTTGTCAGTGCACTCGTCGTCCATAAGTAATATAATACTATACTATCCATCCATCTACATTGTATACCTGTGGTGTTTTTTTTTTCTTTATACTAGTTTAGCAGTCTGCTGACAGTGTCCACCAGGTCCGTTATACAGTATATTATATATATAAGCAGCAGTACGGTAGGCCACGGCTGTACCTACCTCTGTGTCGTCAGTGCACTCGTCGTCCATAAGTAATATAATACTATACTATCCATCCATCTACATTGTATACCTGTGGTGTTTTTTTTTAATTTCTTCATACTAGTTTAGCAGTCTTCTGACAGTGTCCACCAGATCCGTTATACAGTATATTATATATATATAAGCAGCAGTACGGTAGGCCACGGCTGTACCTACCTCTGTGTCGTCAGTTCACTCGTCGTCCATAAGTAATATAATACTATACTTACTATAGTATATCCATCCATCTACATTGTATACCTGTGGTGGTTTTTTTTTTCTTTATACTAGTTTAGCAGTCTGCTGACAGTGTCCACCAGGTCCGTTATACAGTATATTATATATATAAGCAGCAGTACGGTAGGCCACGGCTGTACCTACCTCTGTGTCGTCAGTGCACTCGTCGTCCATAAGTAATATAATACTATACTATCCATCCATCTACATTGTAAACCTGTGGTGTTTTTTTTTTCTTTCTTCATACTAGTTTAGCAGTCTTCTGACAGTGTCCACCAGGTCCGTTATACAGTATATTATATATATATAAGCAGCAGTACGGTAGGCCATGGCTGTACCTACCTCTGTGTTGTCAGTGCACTCGTCGTCCATAAGTAATATAATACTATACTATCCATTCATCTACATTGTATACCTGTGGTGTTTTTTTTTTCTTTATACTAGTTTTGCAGTCTGCTGACAGTGTCCACCAGGTCCGTTATACAGTATATTATATATATACAAGCAGCAGTATGGTAGGCCACGGCTGTACCTACCTCTGTGTCTTCAGTGCACTCATCGTCCATAAGTAATATAATACTATACTATCCATCCATCTACATTGTATACCTGTGGTGTTTTTTTTTTCTTTCTTCATACTAGTTTAGCAGTCTGCTGACAGTGTCCACCAGGTCCGTTATACAGTATATTATATATATAAGCAGCAGTATGGTAGGCCACGGCTGTACCTACCTCTGTGTCGTCAGTGCACTCGTCGTCCATAAGTAATATAATACTATACTATTCATCCATCTACATTGTATACCTGTGGTGTTTTTTTTTTCTTTCTTCATACTAGTTTAGCAGTCTTCTGACAGTGTCCACCAGGTCCGTTATACAGTATATTATATATATATAAGCAGCAGTACGGTAGGCCATGGCTGTACCTACCTCTGTGTCGTCAGTGCACTCGTCATCCATAAGTAATATAATACTATACTATCCATCCATCTACATTGTATACCTGTGGTGTTTTTTTTTTTCTTTATACTAGTTTTGCAGTCTGCTGACAGTGTCCACCAGGTCCGTTATACAGTATATTATATATATATAAGCAGCAGTACGGTAGGCCACGGCTGTACCTACCTCTGTGTCGTCAGTGCACTCATCGTCCATAAGTAATATAATACTATACTATCCATCCATCTACATTGTATACCTGTGGTGTTTTTTTTTTCTTCTTCATACTAGTTTAGCAGTCTGCTGACAGTGTCCACCAGGTCCGTTATACAGTATATTATATATATAAGCAGCAGTATGGTAGGCCACGGCTGTACCTACCTCTGTGTCGTCAGTTCACTCGTCGTCCATAAGTAATATAATACTATACTTACTATAGTATATCCATCCATCTACATTGTATACCTGTGGTATTTTTTTTTTCTTTATACTAGTTTAGCAGTCTGCTGACAGTGTCCACCAGGTCCGTTATACAGTATATTATATATATAAGCAGCAGTACGGTAGGCCACGGCTGTACCTACCTCTGTGTCGTCAGTGCACTCGTCGTCCATAAGTAATATAATACTATACTATCCATCCATCTACATTGTATACCTGTGGTGTTTTTTTTTTTCTTTCTTCATACTAGTTTAGCAGTCTTCTGACAGTGTCCACCAGGTCCGTTATACAGTATATTATATATATATAAGCAGCAGTACGGTAGGCCATGGCTGTACCTACCTCTGTGTCGTCAGTGCACTCGTCGTCCATAAGTAATATAATACTATACTATCCATCCATCTACATTGTATACCTGTGGTATTTTTTTTTTCTTTCTTCATTCTAGTTTAGCAGTCTGCTGACAGTGTCCACCAGGTCCGTTATACAGTATATTATATATATAAGCAGCAGTACGGTAGGCCACGGCTGTACCTACCTCTGTGTCGTCAGTTCACTCGTCGTCCATAAGTAATATAATACTATACTATCCATCCATCTACATTGTATACCTGTGGATTTTTTTTTTCTTTCTTCATACTAGTTTAGCAGTCTGCTGACAGTGTCCACCAGGTCCGTTATACAGTATATTATATATATATAAGCAGCAGTACGGTAGGCCACGGCTGTACCTACCTCTGTGTCGTCAGTTCACTCGTCGTCCATAAGTAATATAATACTATACTTACTATAGTATATCCATCCATCTACATTGTATACCTGTGGTGTTTTTTTTTTCTTTATACTAGTTTAGCAGTCTGCTGACAGTGTCCACCTGGTCCGTTATACAGTATATTATATATATAAGCAGCAGTATGGTATGCCACGGCTGTACCTACCTCTGTGTTGTCAGTGCACTCGTCGTCCATAAGTAATATAATACTATACTATCCATCCATCTTCATTGTATACCTGTGGTGTGTTTTTTTTCTTTCTTCATACTAGTTTAGCAGTCTTCTGACAGTGTCCACCAGGTCCGTTATACAGTATATTATATATATATAAGCAGCAGTACGGTAGGCCATGGCTGTACCTACCTCTGTGTTGTCAGTGCACTCGTCGTCCATAAGTAATATAATACTATACTATCCATTCATCTACATTGTATACCTGTGGTGTTTTTTTTTTTCTTTATACTAGTTTTGCAGTCTGCTGACAGTGTCCACCAGGTCCGTTATACAGTATATTATATATATACAAGCAGCAGCACGGTAGGCCACGGCTGTACCTACCTCTGTGTCGTCAGTGCACTCATCGTCCATAAGTAATATAATACTATACTATCCATCCATCTACATTGTATACCTGTGGTGTTTTTTTTTTCTTTCTTCATACTAGTTTAGCAGTCTGCTGACAGTGTCCACCAGGTCCGTTATACAGTATATTATATATATAAGCAGCAGTATGGTAGGCCACGGCTGTACCTACCTCTGTGTCGTCAGTGCACTCGTCGTCCATAAGTAATATAATACTATACTATCCATCCATCTACATTGTATACGTGTGGTGTTTTTTTTTTTTCTTTCTTCATACTAGTTTAGCAGTCTGTTGACAGTGTCCACCAGGTCCGTTATACAGTATATTATATATATGTAAGCAGCAGTACGGTAGGCCACGGCTGTACCTACCTCTGTGTCGTCAGTTCACTCGTCGTCCATAAGTAATATAATACTATACTTACTATAGTATATCCATCCATCTACATTGTATACCTGTGGTGGTTTTTTTTTCTTTATACTAGTTTAGCAGTCTGCTGACAGTGTCCACCAGGTCCGTTATACAGTATATTATATATATAAGCAGCAGTACGGTAGGCCACGGCTGTACCTACCTCTGTGTCGTCAGTGCACTCGTCGTCCATAAGTAATATAATACTATACTATCCATCCATCTACATTGCATACCTGTGGTGTTTTTTTTTTCTTTCTTCATACTAGTTTAGCAGTCTTCTGACAGTGTCCACCAGGTCCGTTATACAGTATATTATATATATATAAGCAGCAGTACGGTAGGCCATGGCTGTACCTACCTCTGTGTCGTCAGTGCACTCGTCGTCCATAAGTAATATAATACTATACTATCCATCCATCTACATTGTATACCTGTGGTGTTTTTTTTTCTTTCTTCATACTAGTTTAGCAGTCTGCTGACAGTGTCCACCAGGTCCGTTATACAGTATATTATATATATAAGCAGCAGTACGGTAGGCCACGGCTGTACCTACCTCTGTGTTGTCAGTTCACTCGTCGTCCATAAGTAATATAATACTATACTATCCATCCATCTACATTGTATACCTGTGGTGTTTTTTTTTCTTTCTTCATACTAGTTTAGCAGTCTGCTGACAGTGTCCACCAGGTCCGTTATACAGTATATTATATATATATAAGCAGCAGTACGGTAGGCCACGGCTGTACCTACCTCTGTGTCGTCAGTTCACTCGTCGTCCATAAGTAATATAATACTATACTTACAATAGTATATCCATCCATCTACATTGTATACCTGTGGTGGTTTTTTTTTCCTTTATACTAGTTTAGCAGTCTGCTGACAGTGTCCACCAGGTCCGTTATACAGTATATTATATATATATAAGCAGCAGTATGGTATGCCATGGCTGTACCTACCTCTGTGTCGTCAGTGCACTCGTCGTCCATAAGTAATATAATACTATACTATCCATCCATCTACATTGTATACCTGTGGTGTGTTTTTTTCTTTCTTCATACTAGTTTAGCAGTCTTCTGACAGTGTCCACCAGGTCCTTTATACAGTATATTATATATATATAAGCAGCAGTATGGTAGGCCATGGCTGTACCTATCTCTGTGTCGTCAGTGCACTCGTCTTCCATAAGTAATATAATACTATACTATCCATCCATCTACATTGTATACCTGTGGTGTTTTTTTTTTCTTTCTTCATACTAGTTTAGCAGTCTGCTGACAGTGTCCACCAGGTCCGTTATACAGTATATTATATATATATAAGCAGCAGTACGGTAGGCCACGGCTGTACCTACCTCTGTGTCGTCAGTTCACTCGTCGTCCATAAGTAATATAATACTATACTTACTATAGTATATCCATCCATCTACATTGTATACCTGTGGTGTTTTTTTTTCTTTCTTCATACTAGTTTAGCAGTCTTCTGACAGTGTCCACCAGGTCCGTTATACAGTATATTATATATATATAAGCAGCAGTACGGTAGGCCATGGCTGTACCTACCTCTGTGTCGTCAGTGCACTCGTCTTCCATAAGTAATATAATACTATACTATCCATCCATCTACATTGTATACCTGTGGTGTTTTTTTTTTCTTTCTTCATACTAGTTTAGCAGTCTGCTGACAGTGTCCACCAGGTCCGTTATACAGTATATTATATATATATAAGCAGCAGTACGGTAGGCCACGGCTGTACCTACCTCTGTGTCATCAGTTCACTCGTCGTCCATAAGTAATATAATACTATACTTACTATAGTATATCCATCCATCTACATAGTATACCTGTGGTGTTTTTTTTTTCTTCTTCATACTAGTTTAGCAGTCTGCTGACAGTGTCCACCAGGTCCGTTATACAGTATATTATATATATAAGCAGCAGTATGGTAGGCCACGGCTGTACCTACCTCTGTGTCGTCAGTTCACTCGTCGTCCATAAGTAATATAATACTATACTTACTATAGTATATCCATCCATCTACACAGTATACCTGTGGTGTTTTTTTTTTTCTTCTTCATACTAGTTTAGCAGTCTGCTGACAGTGTCCACCAGGTCCGTTATACAGTATATTATATATATATAAGCAGCAGTACGGTAGGCCATGGCTGTACCTACCTCTGTGTCGTCAGTGCACTCGTCGTCCATACGTAATATAATACTATACTATCCATCCATCTACATTGTATACCTGTGGTGTTTTTTTTTTCTTTCTTCATACTAGTTTAGCAGTCTGCTGACAGTGTCCACCAGGTCCGTTATACAGTATATTATATATATAAGCAGCAGTACGGTAGGCCATGGCTGTACCTACCTCTGTGTCGTCAGTGCACTCGTCGTCCATAAGTAATATAATACTATACTATCCATCCATCTACATTGTATACCTGTGGTGTTTTTTTTTTCTTTCTTCATACTAGTTTAGCAGTCTGCTGACAGTGTCCACCAGGTCCGTTATACAGTATATTATATATATAAGCAGCAGTATGGTAGGCCACGGCTGTACCTACCTCTGTGTCGTCAGTGCACTCGTCGTCCATAAGTAATATAATACTATACTATCCATCCATCTACATTGTATACGTGTGGTGTTTTTTTTTTTCTTTCTTCATACTAGTTTAGCAGTCTGTTGACAGTGTCCACCAGGTCCGTTATACAGTATATTATATATATATAAGCAGCAGTACGGTAGGCCACGGCTGTACCTACCTCTGTGTCGTCAGTTCACTCGTCGTCCATAAGTAATATAATACTATACTTACTATAGTATATCCATCCATCTACATTGTATACCTGTGGTGGGTTTTTTTTCTTTATACTAGTTTAGCAGTCTGCTGACAGTGTCCACCAGGTCCGTTATACAGTATATTATATATATAAGCAGCAGAACGGTAGGCCACGGCTGTACCTACCTCTGTGTCGTCAGTGCACTCGTCGTCCATAAGTAATATAATACTATACTATCCATCCATCTACATTGCATACCTGTGGTGTTTTTTTTTTTCTTTCTTCATACTAGTTTAGCAGTCTTCTGACAGTGTCCACCAGGTCCGTTATACAGTATATTATATATATATAAGCAGCAGTACGGTAGGCCATGGCTGTACCTACCTCTGTGTCGTCAGTGCACTCGTCGTCCATAAGTAATATAATACTATACTATCCATCCATCTACATTGTATACCTGTGGTGTTTTTTTTTCTTTCTTCATACTAGTTTAGCAGTCTGCTGACAGTGTCCACCAGGTCCGTTATACAGTATATTATATATATAAGCAGCAGTACGGTAGGCCACGGCTGTACCTAACTCTGTGTTGTCAGTTCACTCGTCGTCCATAAGTAATATAATACTATACTATCCATCCATCTACATTGTATACCTGTGGTGTTTTTTTTTCTTTCTTCATACTAGTTTAGCAGTCTGCTGACAGTGTCCACCAGGTCCGTTATACAGTATATTATATATATATAAGCAGCAGTACGGTAGGCCACGGCTGTACCTACCTCTGTGTCGTCAGTTCACTCGTCGTCCATAAGTAATATAATACTATACTTACAATAGTATATCCATCCATCTACATTGTATACCTGTGGTGGTTTTTTTTTCCTTTATACTAGTTTAGCAGTCTGCTGACAGTGTCCACCAGGTCCGTTATACAGTATATTATATATATATAAGCAGCAGTATGGTATGCCACGGCTGTACCTACCTCTGTGTCGTCAGTGCACTCGTCGTCCATAAGTAATATAATACTATACTATCCATCCATCTACATTGTATACCTGTGGTGTGTTTTTTTCTTTCTTCATACTAGTTTAGCAGTCTTCTGACAGTGTCCACCAGGTCCTTTATACAGTATATTATATATATATAAGCAGCAGTACGGTAGGCCATGGCTGTACCTATCTCTGTGTCGTCAGTGCACTCGTCTTCCATAAGTAATATAATACTATACTATCCATCCATCTACATTGTATACCTGTGGTGTTTTTTTTTTCTTTCTTCATACTAGTTTAGCAGTCTGCTGACAGTGTCCACCAGGTCCGTTATACAGTATATTATATATATAAGCAGCAGTACGGTAGGCCACGGCTGTACCTACCTCTGTGTCGTCAGTTCACTCGTCGTCCATAAGTAATATAATACTATACTTACTATAGTATATCCATCCATCTACATTGTATACCTGTGGTGTTTTTTTTTCTTTCTTCATACTAGTTTAGCAGTCTTCTGACAGTGTCCACCAGGTCCGTTATACAGTATATTATATATATATAAGCAGCAGTACGGTAGGCCATGGCTGTACCTACCTCTGTGTCGTCAGTGCACTCGTCTTCCATAAGTAATATAATACTATACTATCCATCCATCTACATTGTATACCTGTGGTGTTTTTTTTTTCTTTCTTCATACTAGTTTAGCAGTCTGCTGACAGTGTCCACCAGGTCCGTTATACAGTATATTATATATATATAAGCAGCAGTACGGTAGGCCACGGCTGTACCTACCTCTGTGTCATCAGTTCACTCGTCGTCCATAAGTAATATAATACTATACTTACTATAGTATATCCATCCATCTACATAGTATACCTGTGGTGTTTTTTTTTTCTTCTTCATACTAGTTTAGCAGTCTGCTGACAGTGTCCACCAGGTCCGTTATACAGTATATTATATATATAAGCAGCAGTATGGTAGGCCACGGCTGTACCTACCTCTGTGTCGTCAGTTCACTCGTCGTCCATAAGTAATATAATACTATACTTACTATAGTATATCGATCCATCTACATAGTATACCTGTGGTGTTTTTTTTTTTCTTCTTCATACTAGTTTAGCAGTCTGCTGACAGTGTCCACCAGGTCCGTTATACAGTATATTATATATATATAAGCAGCAGTACGGTAGGCCATGGCTGTACCTACCTCTGTGTCGTCAGTGCACTCGTCGTCCATACGTAATATAATACTATACTATCCATCCATCTACATTGTATACCTGTGGTGTTTTTTTTTCTTTCTTCATACTAGTTTAGCAGTCTGCTGACAGTGTCCACCAGGTCCGTTATACAGTATATTATATATATAAGCAGCAGTACGGTAGGCCATGGCTGTACCTACCTCTGTGTCGTCAGTGCACTCGTCGTCCATAAGTAATATAATACTATACTATCCATCCATCTACATTGTATACCTGTGGTGTTTTTTTTTTCTTTCTTCATACTAGTTTAGCAGTCTTCTGACAGTGTCCACCAGGTCCGTTATACAGTATATTATATATATATAAGCAGCAGTACGGTAGGCCATGGCTGTACCTACCTCTGTGTCGTCAGTGCACTCATCGTCCATACGTAATATAATACTATACTATCCGTCCATCTACATTGTATACCTGTGGTGTTTTTTTTTTCTTTCTTCATACTAGTTTAGCAGTCTGCTGACAGTGTCCACCAGGTCCGTTATACAGTATATTATATATATAAGCAGCAGTACGGTAGGCCACGGCTGTACCTACCTCTGTGTCGTCAGTTCACTCGTCGTCCATAAGTAATATAATACTATACTATCCATCCATCTACATTGTATACCTGTGTTTTTTTTTTCTTTCTTCATACTAGTTTAGCAGTCTGCTGACAGTGTCCACCAGATCCGTTATACAGTATATTATATATATATAAGCAGCAGTACGGTAGGCCACGGCTGTACCTACCTCTGTGTCGTCAGTTCACTCGTCGTCCATAAGTAATATAATACTATACTTACTATAGTATATCCATCCATCTACATTGTATACCTGTGGTGGTTTTTTTTTTCTTTATACTAGTTTAGCAGTCTGCTGACAGTGTCCACCAGGTCCGTTATACAGTATATTATATATATAAGCAGCAGTACGGTAGGCCACGGCTGTACCTACCTCTGTGTCGTCAGTGCACTCGTCGTCCATAAGTAATATAATACTATACTATCCATCCATCTACATTGCATACCTGTGGTGTTTTTTTTTTCTTTCTTCATACTAGTTTAGCAGTCTTCTGACAGTGTCCACCAGGTCCGTTATACAGTATATTATATATATATAAGCAGCAGTACGGTAGGCCATGGCTGTACCTACCTCTGTGTCGTCAGTGCACTCGTCGTCCATAAGTAATATAATACTGTACTATCCATCCATCTACATTGTATACCTGTGGTGTTTTTTTTTTCTTTCTTCATACTAGTTTAGCAGTCTGCTGACAGTGTCCACCAGGTCCGTTATACAGTATATTATATATATAAGCAGCAGTACGGTAGGCCACGGCTGTACCTACCTCTGTGTTGTCAGTTCACTCGTCGTCCATAAGTAATATAATACTATACTATCCATCCATCTACATTGTATACCTGTGGTGTTTTTTTTTCTTTCTTCATACTAGTTTAGCAGTCTGCTGACAGTGTCCACCAGGTCCGTTATACAGTATATTATATATATATAAGCAGCAGTACGGTAGGCCACGGCTGTACCTACCTCTGTGTCGTCAGTTCACTCGTCGTCCATAAGTAATATAATACTATACTTACAATAGTATATCCATCCATCTACATTGTATACCTGTGGTGGTTTTTTTTTCCTTTATACTAGTTTAGCAGTCTGCTGACAGTGTCCACCAGGTCCGTTATACAGTATATTATATATATAAGCAGCAGTATGGTATGCCACGGCTGTACCTACCTCTGTGTCGTCAGTGCACTCGTCGTCCATAAGTAATATAATACTATACTATCCATCCATCTACATTGTATACCTGTGGTGTGTTTTTTTCTTTCTTCATACTAGTTTAGCAGTCTTCTGACAGTGTCCACCAGGTCCTTTATACAGTATATTATATATATATAAGCAGCAGTACGGTAGGCCATGGCTGTACCTATCTCTGTGTCGTCAGTGCACTCGTCTTCCATAAGTAATATAATACTATACTATCCATCCATCTACATTGTATACCTGTGGTGTTTTTTTTTTCTTTCTTCATACTAGTTTAGCAGTCTGCTGACAGTGTCCACCAGGTCCGTTATACAGTATATTATATATATATAAGCAGCAGTACGGTAGGCCACGGCTGTACCTACCTCTGTGTCGTCAGTTCACTCGTCGTCCATAAGTAATATAATACTATACTTACTATAGTATATTCATCCATCTACATTGTATACCTGTGGTGTTTTTTTTTCTTTCTTCATACTAGTTTAGCAGTCTTCTGAATGGTCCACCAGGTCCGTTATACAGTATATTATATATATATAAGCAGCAGTACGGTAGGCCATGGCTGTACCTACCTCTGTGTCGTCAGTGCACTCGTCTTCCATAAGTAATATAATACTATACTATCCATCCATCTACATTGTATACCTGTGGTGTTTTTTTTTTCTTTCTTCATACTAGTTTAGCAGTCTGCTGACAGTGTCCACCAGGTCCGTTATACAGTATATTATATATATATAAGCAGCAGTACGGTAGGCCACGGCTGTACCTACCTCTGTGTCATCAGTTCACTCGTCGTCCATAAGTAATATAATACTATACTTACTATAGTATATCCATCCATCTACATAGTATACCTGTGGTGTTTTTTTTTTCTTCTTCATACTAGTTTAGCAGTCTGCTGACAGTGTCCACCAGGTCCGTTATACAGTATATTATATATATAAGCAGCAGTATGGTAGGCCACGGCTGTACCTACCTCTGTGTCGTCAGTTCACTCGTCGTCCATAAGTAATATAATACTATACTTACTATAGTATATCCATCCATCTACATAGTATACCTGTGGTGTTTTTCTTTTTCTTCTTCATACTAGTTTAGCAGTCTGCTGACAGTGTCCACCAGGTCCGTTATACAGTATATTATATATATATAAGCAGCAGTACGGTAGGCCATGGCTGTACCTACCTCTGTGTCGTCAGTGCACTCGTCGTCCATACGTAATATAATACTATACTATCCATCCATCTACATTGTATACCTGTGGTGTTTTTTTTTCTTTCTTCATACTAGTTTAGCAGTCTGCTGACAGTGTCCACCAGGTCCGTTATACAGTATATTATATATATAAGCAGCAGTACGGTAGGCCATGGCTGTACCTACCTCTGTGTCGTCAGTGCACTCGTCGTCCATAAGTAATATAATACTATACTATCCATCCATCTACATTGTATACCTGTGGTGTTTTTTTTTTCTTTCTTCATACTAGTTTAGCAGTCTTCTGACAGTGTCCACCAGGTCCGTTATACAGTATATTATATATATATAAGCAGCAGTACGGTAGGCCATGGCTGTACCTACCTCTGTGTCGTCAGTGCACTCGTCGTCCATACGTAATATAATACTATACTATCCGTCCATCTACATTGTATACCTGTGGTGTTTTTTTTTTCTTTCTTCATACTAGTTTAGCAGTCTGCTGACAGTGTCCACCAGGTCCGTTATACAGTATATTATATATATAAGCAGCAGTACGGTAGGCCACGGCTGTACCTACCTCTGTGTCGTCAGTTCACTCGTCGTCCATAAGTAATATAATACTATACTATCCATCCATCTACATTGTATACCTGTGTTTTTTTTTTCTTTCTTCATACTAGTTTAGCAGTCTGCTGACAGTGTCCACCAGATCCGTTATACAGTATATTATATATATATAAGCAGCAGTACGGTAGGCCACGGCTGTACCTACCTCTGTGTCGTCAGTTCACTCGTCGTCCATAAGTAATATAATACTATACTTACTATAGTATATCCATCCATCTACATTGTATACCTGTGGTGGTTTTTTTTTTCTTTATACTAGTTTAGCAGTCTGCTGACAGTGTCCACCAGGTCCGTTATACAGTATATTATATATATAAGCAGCAGTACGGTAGGCCACGGCTGTACCTACCTCTGTGTCGTCAGTGCACTCGTCGTCCATAAGTAATATAATACTATACTATCCATCCATCTACATTGTATACCTGTGGTGTTTTTTTTTTCTTTCTTCATACTAGTTTAGCAGTCTGCTGACAGTGTCCACCAGGTCCGTTATACAGTATATTATATATATATAAGCAGCAGTACGGTAGGCCACGGCTGTACCTACCTCTGTGTCATCAGTTCACTCGTCGTCCATAAGTAATATAATACTATACTTACTATAGTATATCCATCCATCTACATAGTATACCTGTGGTGTTTTTTTTTTCTTCTTCATACTAGTTTAGCAGTCTGCTGACAGTGTCCACCAGGTCCGTTATACAGTATATTATATATATAAGCAGCAGTATGGTAGGCCACGGCTGTACCTACCTCTGTGTCGTCAGTTCACTCGTCGTCCATAAGTAATATAATACTATACTTACTATAGTATATCCATCCATCTACATAGTATACCTGTGGTGTTTTTTTTTTTCTTCTTCATACTAGTTTAGCAGTCTGCTGACAGTGTCCACCAGGTCCGTTATACAGTATATTATATATATATAAGCAGCAGTACGGTAGGCCATGGCTGTACCTACCTCTGTGTCGTCAGTGCACTCGTCGTCCATACGTAATATAATACTATACTATCCATCCATCTACATTGTATACCTGTGGTGTTTTTTTTTCTTTCTTCATACTAGTTTAGCAGTCTGCTGACAGTGTCCACCAGGTCCGTTATACAGTATATTATATATATAAGCAGCAGTACGGTAGGCCATGGCTGTACCTACCTCTGTGTCGTCAGTGCACTCGTCGTCCATAAGTAATATAATACTATACTATCCATCCATCTACATTGTATACCTGTGGTGTTTTTTTTTTCTTTCTTCATACTAGTTTAGCAGTCTTCTGACAGTGTCCACCAGGTCCGTTATACAGTATATTATATATATATAAGCAGCAGTACGGTAGGCCATGGCTGTACCTACCTCTGTGTCGTCAGTGCACTCGTCGTCCATACGTAATATAATACTATACTATCCGTCCATCTACATTGTATACCTGTGGTGTTTTTTTTTTCTTTCTTCATACTAGTTTAGCAGTCTGCTGACAGTGTCCACCAGGTCCGTTATACAGTATATTATATATATAAGCAGCAGTACGGTAGGCCACGGCTGTACCTACCTCTGTGTCGTCAGTTCACTCGTCGTCCATAAGTAATATAATACTATACTATCCATCCATCTACATTGTATACCTGTGTTTTTTTTTTCTTTCTTCATACTAGTTTAGCAGTCTGCTGACAGTGTCCACCAGATCCGTTATACAGTATATTATATATATATAAGCAGCAGTACGGTAGGCCACGGCTGTACCTACCTCTGTGTCGTCAGTTCACTCGTCGTCCATAAGTAATATAATACTATACTTACTATAGTATATCCATCCATCTACATTGTATACCTGTGGTGGTTTTTTTTTTCTTTATACTAGTTTAGCAGTCTGCTGACAGTGTCCACCAGGTCCGTTATACAGTATATTATATATATAAGCAGCAGTACGGTAGGCCACGGCTGTACCTACCTCTGTGTCGTCAGTGCACTCGTCGTCCATAAGTAATATAATACTATACTATCCATCCATCTACATTGTAAACCTGTGGTGTTTTTTTTTCTTTCTTCATACTAGTTTAGCAGTCTTCTGACAGTGTCCACCAGGTCCGTTATACAGTATATTATATATATATAAGCAGCAGTACGGTATGCCATGGCTGTACCTACCTCTGTGTTGTCAGTGCACTCGTCGTCCATAAGTAATATAATACTATACTATCCATTCATCTACATTGTATACCTGTGGTGTTTTTTTTTTCTTTATACTAGTTTTGCAGTCTGCTGACAGTGTCCACCAGGTCCGTTATACAGTATATTATATATATACAAGCAGCAGTATGGTAGGCCACGGCTGTACCTACCTCTGTGTCTTCAGTGCACTCATCGTCCATAAGTAATATAATACTATACTATCCATCCATCTACATTGTATACCTGTGGTTTTTTTTTTTCTTTCTTCATACTAGTTTAGCAGTCTGCTGACAGTGTCCACCAGGTCCGTTATACAGTATATTATATATATAAGCAGCAGTACGGTAGGCCACGGCTGTACCTACCTCTGTGTCGTCAGTGCACTCGTCGTCCATAAGTAATATAATACTATACTATCCATCCATCCATCTACATTGTATACCTGTGGTGTTTTTTTTTTTCTTTCTTCATACTAGTTTAGCAGTCTTCTGACAGTGTCCACCAGGTCCGTTATACAGTATATTATATATATATAAGCAGCAGTACGGTAGGCCATGGCTGTACCTACCTCTGTGTCGTCAGTGCACTCGTCATCCATAAGTAATATAATACTATACTATCCATCCATCTACATTGTATACCTGTGGTGTTTTTTTTTTCCTTTATACTAGTTTTGCAGTCTGCTGACAGTGTCCAACAGGTCCGTTATACAGTATATTATATATATATAAGCAGCAGTACGGTAGGCCACGGCTGTACCTACCTCTGTGTCGTCAGTGCACTCATCGTCCATAAGTAATATAATACTATACTATCCATCCATCTACATTGTATACCTGTGGTGTTTTTTTTTTCTTCTTCATACTAGTTTAGCAGTCTGCTGACAGTGTCCACCAGGTCCGTTATACAGTATATTATATATATAAGCAGCAGTATGGTAGGCCACGGCTGTACCTACCTCTGTGTCGTCAGTTCACTCGTCGTCCATAAGTTATATAATACTATACTTACTATAGTATATCCATCCATCTACATTGTATACCTGTGGTGGGTTTTTTTTCTTTATACTAGTTTAGCAGTCTGCTGACAGTGTCCACCAGGTCCGTTATACAGTATATTATATATATAAGCAGCAGTACGGTAGGCCACGGCTGTACCTACCTCTGTGTCGTCAGTGCACTCGTCGTCCATAAGTAATATAATACTATACTATCCATCCATCTACATTGTAAACCTGTGGTGTTTTTTTTTTCTTTCTTCATACTAGTTTAGCAGTCTTCTGACAGTGTCCACCAGGTCCGTTATACAGTATATTATATATATATAAGCAGCAGTACGGTAGGCCATGGCTGTACCTACCTCTGTGTTGTCAGTGCACTCGTCGTCCATAAGTAATATAATACTATACTATCCATTCATCTACATTGTATACCTGTGGTGTTTTTTTTTTCTTTATACTAGTTTTGCAGTCTGCTGACAGTGTCCACCAGGTCCGTTATACAGTATATTATATATATACAAGCAGCAGTATGGTAGGCCACGGCTGTACCTACCTCTGTGTCTTCAGTGTACTCATCGTCCATAAGTAATATAATACTATACTATCCATCCATCTACATTGTATACCTGTGGTGTTTTTTTTTTCTTTCTTCATACTAGTTTAGCAGTCTGCTGACAGTGTCCACCAGGTCCGTTATACAGTATATTATATATATAAGCAGCAGTATGGTAGGCCACGGCTGTACCTACCTCTGTGTCGTCAGTGCACTCGTCGTCCATAAGTAATATAATACTATACTATCCATCCATCTACATTGTATACCTGTGGTGTTTTTTTTTTCTTTCTTCATACTAGTTTAGCAGTCTTCTGACAGTGTCCACCAGGTCCGTTATACAGTATATTATATATATATAAGCAGCAGTACGGTAGGCCATGGCTGTACCTACCTCTGTGTCGTCAGTGCACTCGTCATCCATAAGTAATATAATACTATACTATCCATCCATCTACATTGTATACCTGTGGTGTTTTTTTTTCTTTATACTAGTTTTGCAGTCTGCTGACAGTGTCCACCAGGTCCGTTATACAGTATATTATATATATATAAGCAGCAGTACGGTAGGCCACGGCTGTACCTACCTCTGTGTCGTCAGTGCACTCATCGTCCATAAGTAATATAATACTATACTATCCATCCATCTACATTGTATACCTGTGGTGTTTTTTTTTTCTTCTTCATACTAGTTTAGCAGTCTGCTGACAGTGTCCACCAGGTCCGTTATACAGTATATTATATATATAAGCAGCAGTATGGTAGGCCACTGCTGTACCTACCTCTGTGTCGTCAGTTCACTCGTCGTCCATAAGTAATATAATACTATACTTACTATAGTATATCCATCCATCTACATTGTATACCTGTGGTGTTTTTTTTTTCTTCTTCATACTAGTTTAGCAGTCTGCTGACAGTGTCCACCAGGTCCGTTATACAGTATATTATATATATAAGCAGCAGTACGGTAGGCCACGGCTGTACCAACCTCTGTGTCGTCAGTGCACTCGTCGTCCATAAGTAATATAATACTATACTATCCATCCATCTACATTGTATACCTGTGGTGTTTTTTTTTTCTTTCTTCATACTAGTTTAGCAGTCTTCTGACAGTGTCCACCAGGTCCGTTATACAGTATATTATATATATATAAGCAGCAGTACGGTAGGCCATGGCTGTACCTACCTCTGTGTCGTCAGTGCACTCGTCGTCCATAAGTAATATAATACTATACTATCCATCCATCTACATTGTATACCTGTGGTATTTTTTTTTCTTTCTTCATACTAGTTTAGCAGTCTGCTGACAGTGTCCACCAGGTCCGTTATACAGTATATTATATATATAAGCAGCAGTACGGTAGGCCACGGCTGTACCTACCTCTGTGTCGTCAGTTCACTCGTCGTCCATAAGTAATATAATACTATACTATCCATCCATCTACATTGTATACCTGTGGATTTTTTTTTTCTTTCTTCATACTAGTTTAGCAGTCTGCTGACAGTGTCCACCAGGTCCGTTATACAGTATATTATATATATAAGCAGCAGTACGGTAGGCCATGGCTGTACCTACCTCTGTGTCGTCAGTTCACTCGTCGTCCATAAGTAATATAATACTATACTTACTATAGTATATCCATCCATCTACATTGTATACCTGTGGTGGTTTTTTTTTTCTTTATACTAGTTTAGCAGTCTGCTGACAGTGTCCACCTGGTCCGTTATACAGTATATTATATATATAAGCAGCAGTATGGTATGCCACGGCTGTACCTACCTCTGTTTTGTCAGTGCACTCGTCGTCCATAAGTAATATAATACTATACTATCCATCCATCAACATTGTATACCTGTGGTGTGTTTTTTTTTCTTTCTTCATACTAGTTTAGCAGTCTTCTGACAGTGTCCACCAGGTCCGTTATACAGTATATTATATATATATATAAGCAGCAGTACGGTAGGCCATGGCTGTACCTACCTCTGTGTTGTCAGTGCACTCGTCGTCCATAAGTAATATAATACTATACTATCCATTCATCTACATTGTATACCTGTGGTGTTTTTTTTTTTCTTTATACTAGTTTTGCAGTCTGCTGACAGTGTCCACCAGGTCCGTTATACAGTATATTATATATATACAAGCAGCAGTACGGTAGGCCACGGCTGTACCTACCTCTGTGTCGTCAGTGCACTCATCGTCCATAAGTAATATAATACTATACTATCCATCCATCTACATTGTATACCTGTGGTGTTTTTTTTTTTCTTTCTTCATACTAGTTTAGCAGTCTGCTGACAGTGTCCACCAGGTCCGTTATACAGTATATTATATATTTAAGCAGCAGTATGGTAGGCCACGGCTGTACCTACCTCTGTGTCGTCAGTGCACTCGTCGTCCATAAGTAATATAATACTATACTATCCATCCATCTACATTGTATACGTGTGGTGTTTTTTTTTTCTTTCTTCATACTAGTTTAGCAGTCTGTTGACAGTGTCCACCAGGTCCGTTATACAGTATATTATATATATAAGCAGCAGTACGGTAGGCCACGGCTGTACCTACCTCTGTGTCGTCAGTTCACTCGTCGTCCATAAGTAATATAATACTATACTTACTATAGTATATCCATCCATCTACATTGTATACCTGTGGTGGTTTTTTTTTCTTTATACTAGTTTAGCAGTCTGCTGACAGTGTCCACCAGGTCCGTTATACAGTATATTATATATATAAGCAGCAGTACGGTAGGCCACGGCTGTACCTACCTCTGTGTCGTCAGTGCACTCGTCGTCCATAAGTAATATAATACTATACTATCCATCCATCTACATTGCATACCTGTGGTGTTTTTTTTTTCTTTCTTCATACTAGTTTAGCAGTCTTCTGACAGTGTCCACCAGGTCCGTTATACAGTATATTATATATATATAAGCAGCAGTACGGTAGGCCATGGCTGTACCTACCTCTGTGTCGTCAGTGCACTCGTCGTCCATAAGTAATATAATACTATACTATCCATCCATCTACATTGTATACCTGTGGTGTTTTTTTTTTCTTTCTTCATACTAGTTTAGCAGTCTGCTGACAGTGTCCACCAGGTCCGTTATACAGTATATTATATATATAAGCAGCAGTACGGTAGGCCACGGCTGTACCTACCTCTGTGTTGTCAGTTCACTCGTCGTCCATAAGTAATATAATACTATACTATCCATCCATCTACATTGTATACCTGTGGTGTTTTTTTTTTCTTTCTTCATACTAGTTTAGCAGTCTGCTGACAGTGTCCACCAGGTCCGTTATACAGTATATTATATATATATAAGCAGCAGTACGGTAGGCCACGGCTGTACCTACCTCTGTGTCGTCAGTTCACTCGTCGTCCATAAGTAATATAATACTATACTTACTATAGTATATCCATCCATCTACATTGTATACCTGTGGTGGTTTTTTTTCCTTTATACTAGATTAGCAGTCTGCTGACAGTGTCCACCAGGTCCGTTATACAGTATATTATATATATATAAGCAGCAGTATGGTATGCCACGGCTGTACCTACCTCTGTGTCGTCACTGCACTCGTCGTCCATAAGTAATATAATACTATACTATCCATCCATCTACATTGTATACCTGTGGTGTGTTTTTTTCTTTCTTCATACTAGTTTAGCAGTCTTCTGACAGTGTCCACCAGGTCCTTTATACAGTATATTATATATATATAAGCAGCAGTACGGTAGGCCATGGCTGTACCTATCTCTGTGTCGTCAGTGCACTCGTCTTCCATAAGTAATATAATACTATACTATCCATCCATCTACATTGTATACCTGTGGTGTTTTTTTTTTTTCTTTCTTCATACTAGTTTAGCAGTCTGCTGACAGTGTCCACCAGGTCCGTTATACAGTATATTATATATATATAAGCAGCAGTACGGTAGGCCACGGCTGTACCTACCTCTGTGTCGTCAGTTCACTCGTCGTCCATAAGTAATATAATACTATACTTACTATAGTATATCCATCCATCTACATTGTATACCTGTGGTGTTTTTTTTTATTTCTTCATACTAGTTTAGCAGTCTTCTGACAGTGTCCACCAGGTCCGTTATACAGTATATTATATATATATAAGCAGCAGTACGGTAGGCCATGGCTGTACCTACCTCTGTGTCGTCAGTGCACTCGTCTTCCATAAGTAATATAATACTATACTATCCATCCATCTACATTGTATACCTGTGGTGTTTTTTTTTTCTTTCTTCATACTAGTTTAGCAGTCTGCTGACAGTGTCCACCAGGTCCGTTATACAGTATATTATATATATATAAGCAGCAGTACGGTAGGCCACGGCTGTACCTACCTCTGTGTCATCAGTTCACTCGTCGTCCATAAGTAATATAATACTATACTTACTATAGTATATCCATCCATCTACATTGTATACCTGTGGTGTTTTTTTTTTCTTCTTCATACTAGTTTAGCAGTCTGCTGACAGTGTCCACCAGGTCCGTTATACAGTATATTATATATATAAGCAGCAGTATGGTAGGCCACGGCTGTACCTACCTCTGTGTCGTCAGTTCACTCGTCGTCCATAAGTAATATAATACTATACTTACTATAGTATATCCATCCATCTACATAGTATACCTGTGGTGTTTTTTTTTTTTCTTCTTCATACTAGTTTAGCAGTCTGCTGACAGTGTCCACCAGGTCCGTTATACAGTATATTATATATATATAAGCAGCAGTACGGTAGGCCATGGCTGTACCTACCTCTATGTCGTCAGTGCACTCGTCGTCCATACGTAATATAATACTATACTATCCATCCATCTACATTGTATACCTGTGGTGTTTTTTTTTCTTTCTTCATACTAGTTTAGCAGTCTGCTGACAGTGTCCACCAGGTCCGTTATACAGTATATTATATATATAAGCAGCAGTACGGTAGGCCATGGCTGTACCTACCTCTGTGTCGTCAGTGCACTCGTCGTCCATAAGTAATATAATACTATACTATCCATCCATCTACATTGTATACCTGTGGTGTTTTTTTTTTCTTTCTTCATACTAGTTTAGCAGTCTTCTGACAGTGTCCACCAGGTCCGTTATACAGTATATTATATATATATAAGCAGCAGTACGGTAGGCCATGGCTGTACCTACCTCTGTGTCGTCAGTGCACTCGTCGTCCATACGTAATATAATACTATACTATCCGTCCATCTACATTGTATACCTGTGGTGTTTTTTTTTTCTTTCTTCATACTAGTTTAGCAGTCTGCTGACAGTGTCCACCAGGTCCGTTATACAGTATATTATATATATAAGCAGCAGTACGGTAGGCCACGGCTGTACCTACCTCTGTGTCGTCAGTTCACTCGTCGTCCATAAGTAATATAATACTATACTATCCATCCATTTACATTGTATACCTGTGTTTTTTTTCTTTCTTCATACTAGTTTAGCAGTCTGCTGACAGTGTCCACCAGATCCGTTATACAGTATATTATATATATATAAGCAGCAGTACGGTAGGCCACGGCTGTACCTACCTCTGTGTCGTCAGTTCACTCGTCGTCCATAAGTAATATAATACTATACTTACTATAGTATATCCATCCATCTACATTGTATACCTGTGGTGGTTTTTTTTTTCTTTATACTAGTTTAGCAGTCTGCTGACAGTGTCCACCAGGTCCGTTATACAGTATATTATATATATAAGCAGCAGTACGGTAGGCCACGGCTGTACCTACCTCTGTGTCGTCAGTGCACTCGTCGTCCATAAGTAATATAATACTATACTATCCATCCATCTACATTGTAAACCTGTGGTGTTTTTTTTTTTCTTTCTTCATACTAGTTTAGCAGTCTTCTGACAGTGTCCACCAGGTCCGTTATACAGTATATTATATATATATAAGCAGCAGTACGGTAGGCCATGGCTGTACCTACCTCTGTGTTGTCAGTGCACTCGTCGTCCATAAGTAATATAATACTATACTATCCATTCATCTACATTCTATACCTGTGGTGTTTTTTTTTTCTTTATACTAGTTTTGCAGTCTGCTGACAGTGTCCACCAGGTCCGTTATACAGTATATTATATATATACAAGCAGCAGTATGGTAGGCCACGGCTGTACCTACCTCTGTGTCTTCAGTGCACTCATCGTCCATAAGTAATATAATACTATACTATCCATCCATCTACATTGTATACCTGTGGTGTTTTTTTTTTCTTTCTTCATACTAGTTTAGCAGTCTGCTGACAGTGTCCACCAGGTCCGTTATACAGTATATTATATATATAAGCAGCAGTATGGTAGGCCACGGCTGTACCTACCTCTGTGTCGTCAGTGCACTCGTCGTCCATAAGTAATATAATACTATACTATCCATCCATCTACATTGTATACCTGTGGTGTTTTTTTTTTTTTCTTCATACTAGTTTAGCAGTCTTCTGACAGTGTCCACCAGGTCCGTTATACAGTATATTATATATATATAAGCAGCAGTACGGTAGGCCATGGCTGTACCTACCTCTGTGTCGTCAGTGCACTCGTCATCCATAAGTAATATAATACTATACTATCCATCCATCTACATTGTATACCTGTGGTGTTTTTTTTTTTCTTTATACTAGTTTTGCAGTCTGCTGACAGTGTCCACCAGGTCCGTTATACAGTATATTATATATATATAAGCAGCAGTACGGTAGGCCACGGCTGTACCTACCTCTGTGTCGTCAGTGCACTCATCGTCCATAAGTAATATAATACTATACTATCCATCCATCTACATTGTATACCTGTGGTGTTTTTTTTTTCTTCTTCATACTAGTTTAGCAGTCTGCTGACAGTGTCCACCAGGTCCGTTATACAGTATATTATATATATAAGCAGCAGTATGGTAGGCCACGGCTGTACCTACCTCTGTGTCGTCAGTTCACTCGTCGTCCATAAGTAATATAATACTATACTTACTATAGTATATCCATCCATCTACATTGTATACCTGTGGTGTTTTTTTTTTCTTTATACTAGTTTAGCAGTCTGCTGACAGTGTCCACCAGGTCCGTTATACAGTATATTATATATATAAGCAGCAGTACGGTAGGCCACGGCTGTACCAACCTCTGTGTCGTCAGTGCACTCGTCGTCCATAAGTAATATAATACTATACTATCCATCCATCTACATTGTATACCTGTGGTGTTTTTTTTTTCTTTCTTCATACTAGTTTAGCAGTCTTCTGACAGTGTCCACCAGGTCCGTTATACAGTATATTATATATATATAAGCAGCAGTACGGTAGGCCATGGCTGTACCTACCTCTGTGTCGTCAGTGCACTCGTCGTCCATAAGTAATATAATACTATACTATCCATCCATCTACATTGTATACCTGTGGTGTTTTTTTTTTTCTTTCTTCATACTAGTTTAGCAGTCTGCTGACAGTGTCCACCAGGTCCGTTATACAGTATATTATATATATATAAGCAGCAGTACGGTAGGCCACGGCTGTACCTACCTCTGTGTCGTCAGTTCACTCGTCGTCCATAAGTAATATAATACTATACTTACTATAGTATATCCATCCATCTACATTGTATACCTGTGGTGTTTTTTTTTCTTTCTTCATACTAGTTTAGCAGTCTTCTGACAGTGTCCACCAGGTCCGTTATACAGTATATTATATATATATAAGCAGCAGTACGGTAGGCCATGGCTGTACCTACCTCTGTGTCGTCAGTGCACTCGTCTTCCATAAGTAATATAATACTATACTATCCATCCATCTACATTGTATACCTGTGGTGTTTTTTTTTTCTTTCTTCATACTAGTTTAGCAGTCTGCTGACAGTGTCCACCAGGTCCGTTATACAGTATATTATATATATATAAGCAGCAGTACGGTAGGCCACGGCTGTACCTACCTCTGTGTCATCAGTTCACTCGTCGTCCATAAGTAATATAATACTATGCTTACTATAGTATATCCATCCATCTACATTGTATACCTGTGGTGTTTTTTTTTTCTTCTTCATACTAGTTTAGCAGTCTGCTGACAGTGTCCACCAGGTCCGTTATACAGTATATTATATATATAAGCAGCAGTATGGTAGGCCACGGCTGTACCTACCTCTGTGTCGTCAGTTCACTCGTCGTCCATAAGTAATATAATACTATACTTACTATAGTATATCCATCCATCTACATAGTATACCTGTGGTGTTTTTTTTTTTTCTTCTTCATACTAGTTTAGCAGTCTGCTGACAGTGTCCACCAGGTCCGTTATACAGTATATTATATATATATAAGCAGCAGTACGGTAGGCCATGGCTGTACCTACCTCTATGTCGTCAGTGCACTCGTCGTCCATACGTAATATAATACTATACTATCCATCCATCTACATTGTATACCTGTGGTGTTTTTTTTTCTTTCTTCATACTAGTTTAGCAGTCTGCTGACAGTGTCCACCAGGTCCGTTATACAGTATATTATATATATAAGCAGCAGTACGGTAGGCCATGGCTGTACCTACCTCTGTGTCGTCAGTGCACTCGTCGTCCATAAGTAATATAATACTATACTATCCATCCATCTACATTGTATACCTGTGGTGTTTTTTTTTTCTTTCTTCATACTAGTTTAGCAGTCTTCTGACAGTGTCCACCAGGTCCGTTATACAGTATATTATATATATATAAGCAGCAGTACGGTAGGCCATGGCTGTACCTACCTCTGTGTCGTCAGTGCACTCGTCGTCCATACGTAATATAATACTATACTATCCGTCCATCTACATTGTATACCTGTGGTGTTTTTTTTTTCTTTCTTCATACTAGTTTAGCAGTCTGCTGACAGTGTCCACCAGGTCCGTTATACAGTATATTATATATATAAGCAGCAGTACGGTAGGCCACGGCTGTGCCTACCTCTGTGTCATCAGTTCACTCGTCGTCCATAAGTAATATAATACTATACTATCCATCCATCTACATTGTATACCTGTGTTTTTTTTTTCTTTCTTCATACTAGTTTAGCAGTCTGCTGACAGTGTCCACCAGATCCGTTATACAGTATATTATATATATATATAAGCAGTACGGTAGGCCACGGCTGTACCTACCTCTGTGTCGTCAGTTCACTCGTCGTCCATAAGTAATATAATACTATACTTACTATAGTATATCCATCCATCTACATTGTATACCTGTGGTGGTTTTTTTTTTCTTTATACTAGTTTAGCAGTCTGCTGACAGTGTCCACCAGGTCCGTTATACAGTATATTATATATATAAGCAGCAGTACGGTAGGCCACGGCTGTACCTACCTCTGTGTCGTCAGTGCACTCGTCGTCCATAAGTAATATAATACTATACTATCCATCCATCTACATTGTAAACCTGTGGTGTTTTTTTTTCTTTCTTCATACTAGTTTAGCAGTCTTCTGACAGTGTCCACCAGGTCCGTTATACAGTATATTATATATATATAAGCAGCAGTACGGTAGGCCATGGCTGTACCTACCTCTGTGTTGTCAGTGCACTCGTCGTCCATAAGTAATATAATACTATACTATCCATTCATCTACATTGTATACCTGTGGTGTTTTTTTTTTCTTTATACTAGTTTTGCAGTCTGCTGACAGTGTCCACCAGGTCCGTTATACAGTATATTATATATATACAAGCAGCAGTATGGTAGGCCACGGCTGTACCTACCTCTGTGTCTTCAGTGCACTCATCGTCCATAAGTAATATAATACTATACTATCCATCCATCTACATTGTATACCTGTGGTGTTTTTTTTTTCTTTCTTCATACTAGTTTAGCAGTCTGCTGACAGTGTCCACCAGGTCCGTTATACAGTATATTATATATATAAGCAGCAGTATGGTAGGCCACGGCTGTACCTACCTCTGTGTCGTCAGTGCACTCGTCGTCCATAAGTAATATAATACTATACTATCCATCCATCTACATTGTATACCTGTGGTGTTTTTTTTTTCTTTCTTCATACTAGTTTAGCAGTCTTCTGACAGTGTCCACCAGGTCCGTTATACAGTATATTATATATATATAAGCAGCAGTACGGTAGGCCATGGCTGTACCTACCTCTGTGTCGTCAGTGCACTCGTCATCCATAAGTAATATAATACTATACTATCCATCCATCTACATTGTATACCTGTGGTGCTTTTTTTTTTCTTTATACTAGTTTTGCAGTCTGCTGACAGTGTCCACCAGGTCCGTCATACAGTATATTATATATATATAAGCAGCAGTACGGTAGGCCATGGCTGTACCTACCTCTGTGTCGTCAGTGCACTCGTCGTCCATAAGTAATATAATACTATACTATCCATCCATCTACATTGTAAACCTGTGGTGTTTTTTTTTTTCTTTCTTCATACTAGTTTAGCAGTCTTCTGACAGTGTCCACCAGGTCCGTTATACAGTATATTATATATATATATAAGCAGCAGTACGGTAGGCCATGGCTGTACCTACCTCTGTGTTGTCAGTGCACTCGTCGTCCATAAGTAATATAATACTATACTATCCATTCATCTACATTGTATACCTGTGGTGTTTTTTTTTTCTTTATACTAGTTTTGCAGTCTGCTGACAGTGTCCACCAGGTCCGTTATACAGTATATTATATATATAAGCAGCAGTATGGTAGGCCACGGCTGTACCTACCTCTGTGTCGTCAGTTCACTCGTCGTCCATAAGTAATATAATACTATACTTACTATAGTATATCCATCCATCTACATTGTATACCTGTGGTGTTTTTTTTTTCTTTATACTAGTTTAGCAGTCTGCTGACAGTGTCCACCAGGTCCGTTATACAGTATATTATATATATAAGCAGCAGTACGGTAGGCCACGGCTGTACCAACCTCTGTATCGTCAGTGCACTCGTCGTCCATAAGTAATATAATACTATACTATCCATCCATCTACATTGTATACCTGTGGTGTTTTTTTTTTCTTTCTTCATACTAGTTTAGCAGTCTTCTGACAGTGTCCACCAGGTCCGTTATACAGTATATTATATATATATAAGCAGCAGTACGGTAGGCCATGGCTGTACCTACCTCTGTGTCGTCAGTGCACTCGTCGTCCATAAGTAATATAATACTATACTATCCATCCATCTACATTGTATACCTGTGGTATTTTTTTTTTCTTTCTTCATACTAGTTTAGCAGTCTGCTGACAGTGTCCACCAGGTCCGTTATACAGTATATTATATATATAAGCAGCAGTACGGTAGGCCACGGCTGTACCCACCTCTGTGTTGTCAGTTCACTCGTCGTCCATAAGTAATATAATACTATACTATCCATCCATCTACATTGTATACCTGTGGATTTTTTTTTTCTTTCTTCATACTAGTTTAGCAGTCTGCTGACAGTGTCCACCAGGTCCGTTATACAGTATATTATATATATAAGCAGCAGTACGGTAGGCCATGGCTGTACCTACCTCTGTGTCGTCAGTTCACTCGTCGTCCATAAGTAATATAATACTATACTTACTATAGTATATCCATCCATCTACATTGTATACCTGTGGTGGTTTTTTTTTTCTTTATACTAGTTTAGCAGTCTGCTGACAGTGTCCACCTGGTCCGATATACAGTATATTATATATATAAGCAGCAGTATGGTATGCCACGGCTGTACCTACCTCTGTGTTGTCAGTGCACTCGTCATCCATAAGTAATATAATACTATACTATCCATCCATCAACATTGTATACCTGTGGTGTTTTTTTTTTCTTTCTTCATACTAGTTTAGCAGTCTGCTGACAGTGTCCACCAGGTCCGTTATACAGTATATTATATATATATATATAAGCAGCAGTACGGTAGGCCATGGCTGTACCTACCTCTGTGTTGTCAGTGCACTCGTCGTCCATAAGTAATATAATACTATACTATCCATTCATCTACATTGTATACCTGTGGTGTTTTTTTTTTTCTTTATACTAGTTTTGCAGTCTGCTGACAGTGTCCACCAGGTCCGTTATACAGTATATTATATATATACAAGCAGCAGTACGGTAGGCCACGGCTGTACCTACCTCTGTGTCGTCAGTGCACTCATCGTCCATAAGTAATATAATACTATACTATCCATCCATCTACATTGTATACCTGTGGTGTTTTTTTTTTCTTTCTTCATACTAGTTTAGCAGTCTGCTGACAGTGTCCACCAGGTCCGTTATACAGTATATTATATATATAAGCAGCAGTATGGTAGGCCACGGCTGTACCTACCTCTGTGTCGTCAGTGCACTCGTCGTCCATAAGTAATATAATACTATACTATCCATCCATCTACATTGTATACGTGTGGTGTTTTTTTTTTCTTTCTTCATACTAGTTTAGCAGTCTGTTGACAGTGTCCACCAGGTCCGTTATACAGTATATTATATATATAAGCAGCAGTACGGTAGGCCACGGCTGTACCTACCTCTGTGTCGTCAGTTCACTCGTCGTCCATAAGCAATATAATACTATACTTACTATAGTATATCCATCCATCTACATTGTATACCTGTGGTGGTTTTTTTTTCTTTATACTAGTTTAGCAGTCTGCTGACAGTGTCCACCAGGTCCGTTATACAGTATATTATATATATAAGCAGCAGTACGGTAGGCCACGGCTGTACCTACCTCTGTGTCGTCAGTGCACTCGTCGTCCATAAGTAATATAATACTATACTATCCATCCATCTACATTGCATACCTGTGGTGTTTTTTTTTTCTTTCTTCATACTAGTTTAGCAGTCTTCTGACAGTGTCCACCAGGTCCGTTATACAGTATATTATATATATATAAGCAGCAGTACGGTAGGCCATGGCTGTACCTACCTCTGTGTCGTCAGTGCACTCGTCGTCCATAAGTAATATAATACTATACTATCCATCCATCTACATTGTATACCTGTGGTGTTTTTTTTTTCTTTCTTCATACTAGTTTAGCAGTCTGCTGACAGTGTCCACCAGGTCCGTTATACAGTATATTATATATATAAGCAGCAGTACGGTAGGCCACTGCTGTACCTACCTCTGTGTTGTCAGTTCACTCGTCGTCCATAAGTAATATAATACTATACTATCCATCCATCTACATTGTATACCTGTGGTGTTTTTTTTTTTCTTTCTTCATACTAGTTTAGCAGTCTGCTGACAGTGTCCACCAGGTCCGTTATACAGTATATTATATATATATAAGCAGCAGTACGGTAGGCCACGGCTGTACCTACCTCTGTGTCGTCAGTTCACTCGTCGTCCATAAGTAATATAATACTATACTTACTATAGTATATCCATCCATCTACATTGTATACCTGTGTGTTTTTTTTTTCCTTTATACTAGTTTAGCAGTCTGCTGACAGTGTCCACCAGGTCCGTTATACAGTATATTATATATATATAAGCAGCAGTATGGTATGCCATGGCTGTACCTACCTCTGTGTCGTCAGTGCACTCGTCGTCCATAAGTAATATAATACTATACTATCCATCCATCTACATTGTATACCTGTGGTGTGTTTTTTTCTTTCTTCATACTAGTTTAGCAGTCTTCTGACAGTGTCCACCAGGTCCTTTATACAGTATATTATATATATATAAGCAGCAGTACGGTAGGCCATGGCTGTACCTATCTCTGTGTCGTCAGTGCACTCATCTTCCATAAGTAATATAATACTATACTATCCATCCATCTACATTGTATACCTGTGGTGTTTTTTTTTTCTTTCTTCATACTAGTTTAGCAGTCTGCTGACAGTGTCCACCAGGTCCGTTATACAGTATATTATATATATATAAGCAGCAGTACGGTAGGCCACGGCTGTACCTACCTCTGTGTCGTCAGTTCACTCGTCGTCCATAAGTAATATAATACTATAAATACTATAGTATATCCATCCATCTACATTGTATACCTGTGGTGTTTTTTTTTCTTTCTTCATACTAGTTTAGCAGTCTTCTGACAGTGTCCACCAGGTCCGTTATACAGTATATTATATATATATAAGCAGCAGTACGGTAGGCCATGGCTGTACCTACCTCTGTGTCGTCAGTTCACTCGTCGTCCATAAGTAATATAATACTATACTTACTATAGTATATCCATCCATCTACATAGTATACCTGTGGTGTTTATTTTTTTCTTCTTCATACTAGTTTAGCAGTCTGCTGACAGTGTCCACCAGGTCCGTTATACAGTATATTATATATATAAGCAGCAGTATGGTAGGCCACGGCTGTACCTACCTCTGTGTCGTCAGTTCACTCGTCGTCCATAAGTAATATAATACTATACTTACTATAGTATATCCATCCATCTACATTGTATACCTGTGGTGTTTTTTTTTTCTTTATACTAGTTTAGCAGTCTGCTGACAGTGTCCACCAGGTCCGTTATACAGTATATTATATATATAAGCAGCAGTACGGTAGGCCACGGCTGTACCTACCTCTGTGTCGTCAGTGCACTCGTCGTCCATAAGTAATATAATACTATACTATCCATCCATCTACATTGTATACCTGTGGTGTTTTTATTTTCTTTCTTCATACTAGTTTAGCAGTCTTCTGACAGTGTCCACCAGGTCCGTTATACAGTATATTATATATATATAAGCAGCAGTACGGTAGGCCATGGCTGTACCTACCTCTGTGTCGTCAGTGCACTCGTCGTCCATAAGTAATATAATACTATACTATCCATTCATCTACATTGTATACCTGTGGTGTTTTTTTTTTTCTTTATACTAGTTTTGCAGTCTGCTGACAGTGTCCACCAGGTCCGTTATACAGTATATTATATATATACAAGCAGCAGTACGGTAGGCCATGGCTGTACCTACCTCTGTGTCGTCAGTGCACTCATCGTCCATAAGTAATATAATACTATACTATCCATCCATCTACATTGTATACCTGTGGTGTTTTTTTTTTCTTTCTTCATACTAGTTTAGCAGTCTGCTGACAGTGTCCACCAGGTCCGTTATACAGTATATTATATATATAAGCAGCAGTACGGTAGGCCACGGCTGTACCTACCTCTGTGTCGTCAGTTCACTCGTCGTCCATAAGTAATATAATACTATACTATCCATCCATCTACATTGTATACCTGTGGTGTTTTTTTTTCTTTCTTCATACTAGTTTAGCAGTCTGCTGACAGTGTCCACCAGGTCCGTTATACAGTATATTATATATATATAAGCAGCAGTACGGTAGGCCACGGCTGTACCTACCTCTGTGTCGTCAGTTCACTCGTCGTCCATAAGTAATATAATACTATACTTACTATAGTATATCCATCCATCTACATTGTATACCTGTGGTGGTTTTTTTTTTCTTTATACTAGTTTAGCAGTCTGCTGACAGTGTCCACCTGGTCCGTTATACAGTATATTATATATATAAGCAGCAGTATGGTATGCCACGGCTGTACCTACCTCTGTGTTGTCAGTGCACTCGTCGTCCATAAGTAATATAATACTATACTATCCATCCATCTACATTGTATACCTGTGGTGTGTTTTTTTTCTTTCTTCATACTAGTTTAGCAGTCTTCTGACAGTGTCCACCAGGTCCGTTATACAGTATATTATATATATATAAGCAGCAGTACGGTGGGCCATGGCTGTACCTACCTCTGTGTTGTCAGTGCACTCGTCGTCCATAAGTAATATAATACTATACTATCCATTCATCTACATTGTATACCTGTGGTGTTTTTTTTTTTCTTTATACTAGTTTTGCAGTCTGCTGACAGTGTCCACCAGGTCCGTTATACAGTATATTATATATATACAAGCAGCAGTACGGTAGGCCACGGCTGTACCTACCTCTGTGTCGTCAGTGCACTCATCGTCCATAAGTAATATAATACTATACTATCCATCCATCTACATTGTATACCTGTGGTGTTTTTTTTTTCTTTCTTCATACTAGTTTAGCAGTCTGCTGACAGTGTCCACCAGGTCCGTTATACAGTATATTATATATATAAGCAGCAGTATGGTAGGCCACGGCTGTACCTACCTCTGTGTCGTCAGTGCACTCGTCGTCCATAAGTAATATAATACTATACTATCCATCCATCTACATTGTATACGTGTGGTGTTTTTTTTTTCTTTCTTCATACTAGTTAAGCAGTCTGTTGACAGTGTCCACCAGGTCCGTTATACAGTATATTATATATATATAAGCAGCAGTACGGTAGGCCACGGCTGTACCTACCTCTGTGTCGTCAGTTCACTCGTCGTCCATAAGTAATATAATACTATACTTACTATAGTATATCCATCCATCTACATTGTATACCTGTGGTGGTTTTTTTTTCTTTATACTAGTTTAGCAGTCTGCTGACAGTGTCCACCAGGTCCGTTATACAGTATATTATATATATAAGCAGCAGTACGGTAGGCCACGGCTGTACCTACCTCTGTGTCGTCAGTGCACTCATCGTCCATAAGTAATATAATACTATACTATCCATCCATCTACATTGCATACCTGTGGTGTTTTTTTTTTCTTTCTTCATACTAGTTTAGCAGTCTTCTGACAGTGTCCACCAGGTCCGTTATACAGTATATTATATATATATATATATAAGCAGCAGTACGGTAGGCCATGGCTGTACCTATCTCTGTGTCGTCAGTGCACTCGTCGTCCATAAGTAATATAATACTATACTATCCATCCATCTACATTGTATACGTGTGGTGTTTTTTTTTTCTTTCTTCATACTAGTTTAGCAGTCTGTTGACAGTGTCCACCAGGTCCGTTATACAGTATATTATATATATATAAGCAGCAGTACGGTAGGCCATGGCTGTACCTACCTCTGTGTCGTCAGTGCACTCGTCGTCCATAAGTAATATAATACTATACTATCCATCCTTCTACATTGTATACCTGTGGTGTTTTTTTTTTTCTTTCTTCATACTAGTTTAGCAGTCTGCTGACAGTGTCCACCAGGTCCGTTATACAGTATATTATATATATAAGCAGCAGTACGGTAGGCCACGGCTGTACCTACCTCTGTGTTGTCAGTTCACTCGTCGTCCATAAGTAATATAATACTATACTATCCATCCATCTACATTGTATACCTGTGGTGTTTTTTTTTCTTTCTTCATACTAGTTTAGCAGTCTGCTGACAGTGTCCACCAGGTCCGTTATACAGTATATTATATATATATAAGCAGCAGTACGGTAGGCCACGGCTGTACCTACCTCTGTGTCGTCAGTGCACTCATCGTCCATAAGTAATATAATACTATACTATCCATCCATCTACATTGTATACCTGTGGTGTTTTTTTTTTTTCTTTCTTCATACTAGTTTAGCAGTCTGCTGACAGTGTCCACCAGGTCCGTTATACAGTATATTATATATATAAGCAGCAGTATGGTAGGCCACGGCTGTACCTACCTCTGTGTCGTCAGTTCACTCGTCGTCCATAAGTAATATAATACTATACTTACTATAGTATATCCATCCATCTACATTGTATACCTGTGGTGTTTTTTTTTCTTTCTTCATACTAGTTTAGCAGTCTGCTGACAGTGTCCACCAGGTCCGTTATACAGTATATTATATATATAAGCAGCAGTACGGTAGGCCACGGCTGTACCTACCTCTGTGTCGTCAGTGCACTCGTCGTCCATAAGTAATATAATACTATACTATCCATCCATCTACATTGTATACCTGTGGTGTTTTTTTTTTCTTTCTTCATACTAGTTTAGCAGTCTTCTGACAGTGTCCACCAGGTCCGTTATACAGTATATTATATATATATAAGCAGCAGTACGGTAGGCCATGGCTGTACCTACCTCTGTGTCGTCAGTGCACTCGTCGTCCATAAGTAATATAATACTATACTATCCATCCATCTACATTGTATACCTGTGGTATTTTTTTTTTCTTTCTTCATACTAGTTTAGCAGTCTGCTGACAGTGTCCACCAGGTCCGTTATACAGTATATTATATATATAAGCAGCAGTACGGTAGGCCACGGCTGTACCCACCTCTGTGTTGTCAGTTCACTCGTCGTCCATAAGTAATATAATACTATACTATCCATCCATCTACATTGTATACCTGTGGATTTTTTTTTTCTTTCTTCATACTAGTTTAGCAGTCTGCTGACAGTGTCCACCAGGTCCGTTATACAGTATATTATATATATAAGCAGCAGTACGGTAGGCCATGGCTGTACCTACCTCTGTGTCGTCAGTTCACTCGTCGTCCATAAGTAATATAATACTATACTTACTATAGTATATCCATCCATCTACATTGTATACCTGTGGTGGTTTTTTTTTTCTTTATACTAGTTTAGCAGTCTGCTGACAGTGTCCACCTGGTCCGATATACAGTATATTATATATATAAGCAGCAGTATGGTATGCCACGGCTGTACCTACCTCTGTGTTGTCAGTGCACTCGTCATCCATAAGTAATATAATACTATACTATCCATCCATCAACATTGTATACCTGTGGTGTTTTTTTTTTCTTTCTTCATACTAGTTTAGCAGTCTGCTGACAGTGTCCACCAGGTCCGTTATACAGTATATTATATATATATATATAAGCAGCAGTACGGTAGGCCATGGCTGTACCTACCTCTGTGTTGTCAGTGCACTCGTCGTCCATAAGTAATATAATACTATACTATCCATTCATCTACATTGTATACCTGTGGTGTTTTTTTTTTTCTTTATACTAGTTTTGCAGTCTGCTGACAGTGTCCACCAGGTCCGTTATACAGTATATTATATATATACAAGCAGCAGTACGGTAGGCCACGGCTGTACCTACCTCTGTGTCGTCAGTGCACTCATCGTCCATAAGTAATATAATACTATACTATCCATCCATCTACATTGTATACCTGTGGTGTTTTTTTTTTCTTTCTTCATACTAGTTTAGCAGTCTGCTGACAGTGTCCACCAGGTCCGTTATACAGTATATTATATATATAAGCAGCAGTATGGTAGGCCACGGCTGTACCTACCTCTGTGTCGTCAGTGCACTCGTCGTCCATAAGTAATATAATACTATACTATCCATCCATCTACATTGTATACGTGTGGTGTTTTTTTTTTCTTTCTTCATACTAGTTTAGCAGTCTGTTGACAGTGTCCACCAGGTCCGTTATACAGTATATTATATATATAAGCAGCAGTACGGTAGGCCACGGCTGTACCTACCTCTGTGTCGTCAGTTCACTCGTCGTCCATAAGCAATATAATACTATACTTACTATAGTATATCCATCCATCTACATTGTATACCTGTGGTGGTTTTTTTTTCTTTATACTAGTTTAGCAGTCTGCTGACAGTGTCCACCAGGTCCGTTATACAGTATATTATATATATAAGCAGCAGTACGGTAGGCCACGGCTGTACCTACCTCTGTGTCGTCAGTGCACTCGTCGTCCATAAGTAATATAATACTATACTATCCATCCATCTACATTGCATACCTGTGGTGTTTTTTTTTTCTTTCTTCATACTAGTTTAGCAGTCTTCTGACAGTGTCCACCAGGTCCGTTATACAGTATATTATATATATATAAGCAGCAGTACGGTAGGCCATGGCTGTACCTACCTCTGTGTCGTCAGTGCACTCGTCGTCCATAAGTAATATAATACTATACTATCCATCCATCTACATTGTATACCTGTGGTGTTTTTTTTTTCTTTCTTCATACTAGTTTAGCAGTCTGCTGACAGTGTCCACCAGGTCCGTTATACAGTATATTATATATATAAGCAGCAGTACGGTAGGCCACTGCTGTACCTACCTCTGTGTTGTCAGTTCACTCGTCGTCCATAAGTAATATAATACTATACTATCCATCCATCTACATTGTATACCTGTGGTGTTTTTTTTTTTCTTTCTTCATACTAGTTTAGCAGTCTGCTGACAGTGTCCACCAGGTCCGTTATACAGTATATTATATATATATAAGCAGCAGTACGGTAGGCCACGGCTGTACCTACCTCTGTGTCGTCAGTTCACTCGTCGTCCATAAGTAATATAATACTATACTTACTATAGTATATCCATCCATCTACATTGTATACCTGTGTGTTTTTTTTTTCCTTTATACTAGTTTAGCAGTCTGCTGACAGTGTCCACCAGGTCCGTTATACAGTATATTATATATATATAAGCAGCAGTATGGTATGCCATGGCTGTACCTACCTCTGTGTCGTCAGTGCACTCGTCGTCCATAAGTAATATAATACTATACTATCCATCCATCTACATTGTATACCTGTGGTGTGTTTTTTTCTTTCTTCATACTAGTTTAGCAGTCTTCTGACAGTGTCCACCAGGTCCTTTATACAGTATATTATATATATATAAGCAGCAGTACGGTAGGCCATGGCTGTACCTATCTCTGTGTCGTCAGTGCACTCATCTTCCATAAGTAATATAATACTATACTATCCATCCATCTACATTGTATACCTGTGGTGTTTTTTTTTTCTTTCTTCATACTAGTTTAGCAGTCTGCTGACAGTGTCCACCAGGTCCGTTATACAGTATATTATATATATATAAGCAGCAGTACGGTAGGCCACGGCTGTACCTACCTCTGTGTCGTCAGTTCACTCGTCGTCCATAAGTAATATAATACTATAAATACTATAGTATATCCATCCATCTACATTGTATACCTGTGGTGTTTTTTTTTCTTTCTTCATACTAGTTTAGCAGTCTTCTGACAGTGTCCACCAGGTCCGTTATACAGTATATTATATATATATAAGCAGCAGTACGGTAGGCCATGGCTGTACCTACCTCTGTGTCGTCAGTTCACTCGTCGTCCATAAGTAATATAATACTATACTTACTATAGTATATCCATCCATCTACATAGTATACCTGTGGTGTTTATTTTTTTCTTCTTCATACTAGTTTAGCAGTCTGCTGACAGTGTCCACCAGGTCCGTTATACAGTATATTATATATATAAGCAGCAGTATGGTAGGCCACGGCTGTACCTACCTCTGTGTCGTCAGTTCACTCGTCGTCCATAAGTAATATAATACTATACTTACTATAGTATATCCATCCATCTACATTGTATACCTGTGGTGTTTTTTTTTTCTTTATACTAGTTTAGCAGTCTGCTGACAGTGTCCACCAGGTCCGTTATACAGTATATTATATATATAAGCAGCAGTACGGTAGGCCACGGCTGTACCTACCTCTGTGTCGTCAGTGCACTCGTCGTCCATAAGTAATATAATACTATACTATCCATCCATCTACATTGTATACCTGTGGTGTTTTTATTTTCTTTCTTCATACTAGTTTAGCAGTCTTCTGACAGTGTCCACCAGGTCCGTTATACAGTATATTATATATATATAAGCAGCAGTACGGTAGGCCATGGCTGTACCTACCTCTGTGTCGTCAGTGCACTCGTCGTCCATAAGTAATATAATACTATACTATCCATTCATCTACATTGTATACCTGTGGTGTTTTTTTTTTTTCTTTATACTAGTTTTGCAGTCTGCTGACAGTGTCCACCAGGTCCGTTATACAGTATATTATATATATACAAGCAGCAGTACGGTAGGCCATGGCTGTACCTACCTCTGTGTCGTCAGTGCACTCATCGTCCATAAGTAATATAATACTATACTATCCATCCATCTACATTGTATACCTGTGGTGTTTTTTTTTTCTTTCTTCATACTAGTTTAGCAGTCTGCTGACAGTGTCCACCAGGTCCGTTATACAGTATATTATATATATAAGCAGCAGTACGGTAGGCCACGGCTGTACCTACCTCTGTGTCGTCAGTTCACTCGTCGTCCATAAGTAATATAATACTATACTATCCATCCATCTACATTGTATACCTGTGGTGTTTTTTTTTCTTTCTTCATACTAGTTTAGCAGTCTGCTGACAGTGTCCACCAGGTCCGTTATACAGTATATTATATATATATAAGCAGCAGTACGGTAGCCACGGCTGTACCTACCTCTGTGTCGTCAGTTCACTCGTCGTCCATAAGTAATATAATACTATACTTACTATAGTATATCCATCCATCTACATTGTATACCTGTGGTGGTTTTTTTTTTCTTTATACTAGTTTAGCAGTCTGCTGACAGTGTCCACCTGGTCCGTTATACAGTATATTATATATATAAGCAGCAGTATGGTATGCCACGGCTGTACCTACCTCTGTGTTGTCAGTGCACTCGTCGTCCATAAGTAATATAATACTATACTATCCATCCATCTACATTGTATACCTGTGGTGTGTTTTTTTTCTTTCTTCATACTAGTTTAGCAGTCTTCTGACAGTGTCCACCAGGTCCGTTATACAGTATATTATATATATATATAAGCAGCAGTACGGTGGGCCATGGCTGTACCTACCTCTGTGTTGTCAGTGCACTCGTCGTCCATAAGTAATATAATACTATACTATCCATTCATCTACATTGTATACCTGTGGTGTTTTTTTTTTTCTTTATACTAGTTTTGCAGTCTGCTGACAGTGTCCACCAGGTCCGTTATACAGTATATTATATATATACAAGCAGCAGTACGGTAGGCCACGGCTGTACCTACCTCTGTGTCGTCAGTGCACTCATCGTCCATAAGTAATATAATACTATACTATCCATCCATCTACATTGTATACCTGTGGTGTTTTTTTTTTCTTTCTTCATACTAGTTTAGCAGTCTGCTGACAGTGTCCACCAGGTCCGTTATACAGTATATTATATATATAAGCAGCAGTATGGTAGGCCACGGCTGTACCTACCTCTGTGTCGTCAGTGCACTCGTCGTCCATAAGTAATATAATACTATACTATCCATCCATCTACATTGTATACGTGTGGTGTTTTTTTTTTCTTTCTTCATACTAGTTTAGCAGTCTGTTGACAGTGTCCACCAGGTCCGTTATACAGTATATTATATATATATAAGCAGCAGTACGGTAGGCCACGGCTGTACCTACCTCTGTGTCGTCAGTTCACTCGTCGTCCATAAGTAATATAATACTATACTTACTATAGTATATCCATCCATCTACATTGTATACCTGTGGTGGTTTTTTTTTCTTTATACTAGTTTAGCAGTCTGCTGACAGTGTCCACCAGGTCCGTTATACAGTATATTATATATATAAGCAGCAGTACGGTAGGCCACGGCTGTACCTACCTCTGTGTCGTCAGTGCACTCATCGTCCATAAGTAATATAATACTATACTATCCATCCATCTACATTGCATACCTGTGGTGTTTTTTTTTTCTTTCTTCATACTAGTTTAGCAGTCTTCTGACAGTGTCCACCAGGTCCGTTATACAGTATATTATATATATATATATAAGCAGCAGTACGGTAGGCCATGGCTGTACCTATCTCTGTGTCGTCAGTGCACTCGTCGTCCATAAGTAATATAATACTATACTATCCATCCATCTACATTGTATACGTGTGGTGTTTTTTTTTTCTTTCTTCATACTAGTTTAGCAGTCTGTTGACAGTGTCCACCAGGTCCGTTATACAGTATATTATATATATATAAGCAGCAGTACGGTAGGCCATGGCTGTACCTACCTCTGTGTCGTCAGTGCACTCGTCGTCCATAAGTAATATAATACTATACTATCCATCCTTCTACATTGTATACCTGTGGTGTTTTTTTTTTCTTTCTTCATACTAGTTTAGCAGTCTGCTGACAGTGTCCACCAGGTCCGTTATACAGTATATTATATATATAAGCAGCAGTACGGTAGGCCACGGCTGTACCTACCTCTGTGTTGTCAGTTCACTCGTCGTCCATAAGTAATATAATACTATACTATCCATCCATCTACATTGTATACCTGTGGTGTTTTTTTTTCTTTCTTCATACTAGTTTAGCAGTCTGCTGACAGTGTCCACCAGGTCCGTTATACAGTATATTATATATATATAAGCAGCAGTACGGTAGGCCACGGCTGTACCTACCTCTGTGTCGTCAGTGCACTCATCGTCCATAAGTAATATAATACTATACTATCCATCCATCTACATTGTATACCTGTGGTGTTTTTTTTTTTCTTTCTTCATACTAGTTTAGCAGTCTGCTGACAGTGTCCACCAGGTCCGTTATACAGTATATTATATATATAAGCAGCAGTATGGTAGGCCACGGCTGTACCTACCTCTGTGTCGTCAGTGCACTCGTCGTTCATAAGTAATATAATACGATACTATCCATCCATCTACATTGTATACGTGTGGTGTTTTTTTTTCTTTCTTCATACTAGTTTAGCAGTCTGTTGACAGTGTCCACCAGGTCCGTTATACAGTATATTATATATATAAGCAGCAGTACGGTAGGCCACGGCTGTACCTACCTCTGTGTCGTCAGTTCACTCGTCGTCCATAAGTAATATAATACTATACTTACTATAGTATATCCATCCATCTACATTGTATACCTGTGGTGTTTTTTTTTCTTTCTTCATACTAGTTTAGCAGTCTGCTGACAGTGTCCACCAGGTCCGTTATACAGTATATTATATATATAAGCAGCAGTACGGTAGGCCACGGCTGTACCTACCTCTGTGTCGTCAGTGCACTCGTCGTCCATAAGTAATATAATACTATACTATCCATCCATCTACATTGCATACCTGTGGTGTTTTTTTTTTTCTTTCTTCATACTAGTTTAGCAGTCTTCTGACAGTGTCCACCAGGTCCGTTATACAGTATATTATATATATATAAGCAGCAGTACGGTAGGCCATGGCTGTACCTACCTCTGTGTCGTCAGTGCACTCGTCGTCCATAAGTAATATAATACTATACTATCCATCCATCTACATTGTATACCTGTGGTGTTTTTTTTTTCTTTCTTCATACTAGTTTAGCAGTCTGCTGACAGTGTCCACCAGGTCCGTTATACAGTATATTATATATATAAGCAGCAGTACGGTAGGCCACGGCTGTACCTACCTCTGTGTTGTCAGTTCACTCGTCGTCCATAAGTAATATAATACTATACTATCCATCCATCTACATTGTATACCTGTGGTGTTTTTTTTTTTCTTTCTTCATACTAGTTTAGCAGTCTGCTGACAGTGTCCACCAGGTCCGTTATACAGTATATTATATATATATAAGCAGCAGTACGGTAGGCCACGGCTGTACCTACCTCTGTGTCGTCAGTTCACTCGTCGTCCATAAGTAATATAATACTATACTTACTATAGTATATCCATCCATCTACATTGTATACCTGTGTGTTTTTTTTTTCCTTTATACTAGTTTAGCAGTCTGCTGACAGTGTCCACCAGGTCCGTTATACAGTATATTATATATATATAAGCAGCAGTATGGTATGCCACGGCTGTACCTACCTCTGTGTCGTCAGTGCACTCGTCATCCATAAGTAATATAATACTATACTATCCATCCATCTACATTGTATACCTGTGGTGTGTTTTTTTCTTTCTTCATACTAGTTTAGCAGTCTTCTGACAGTGTCCACCAGGTCCTTTATACAGTATATTATATATATATATAAGCAGCAGTACGGTAGGCCATGGCTGTACCTATCTCTGTGTCGTCAGTGCACTCATCTTCCATAAGTAATATAATACTATACTATCCATCCATCTACATTGTATACCTGTGGTGTTTTTTTTTTCTTTCTTCATACTAGTTTAGCAGTCTGCTGACAGTGTCCACCAGGTCCGTTATACAGTATATTATATATATATAAGCAGCAGTACGGTAGGCCACGGCTGTACCTACCTCTGTGTCGTCAGTTCACTCGTCGTCCATAAGTAATATAATACTATACTTACTATAGTATATCCATCCATCTACATTGTATACCTGTGGTGTTTTTTTTTCTTTCTTCATACTAGTTTAGCAGTCTTCTGACAGTGTCCACCAGGTCCGTTATACAGTATATTATATATATATAAGCAGCAGTACGGTAGGCCATGGCTGTACCTACCTCTGTGTCGTCAGTTCACTCGTCGTCCATAAGTAATATAATACTATACTTACTATAGTATATCCATCCATCTACATAGTATACCTGTGGTGTTTATTTTTTTCTTCTTCATACTAGTTTAGCAGTCTGCTGACAGTGTCCACCAGGTCCGTTATACAGTACATTATATATATAAGCAGCAGTATGGTAGGCCACGGCTGTACCTACCTCTGTGTCGTCAGTTCACTCGTCGTCCATAAGTAATATAATACTATACTTACTATAGTATATCCATCCATCTACATTGTATACCTGTGGTGTTTTTTTTTTCTTTATACTAGTTTAGCAGTCTGCTGACAGTGTCCACCAGGTCCGTTATACAGTATATTATATATATAAGCAGCAGTACGGTAGGCCACGGCTGTACCTACCTCTGTGTCGTCAGTGCACTCGTCGTCCATAAGTAATATAATACTATACTATCCATCCATCTACATTGTATACCTGTGGTGTGTTTTTTTTCTTTCTTCATACTAGTTTAGCAGTCTTCTGACAGTGTCCACCAGGTCCGTTATACAGTATATTATATATATATAAGCAGCAGTACGGTGGGCCATGGCTGTACCTACCTCTGTGTTGTCAGTGCACTCGTCGTCCATAAGTAATATAATACTATACTATCCATTCATCTACATTGTATACCTGTGGTGTTTTTTTTTTTCTTTATACTAGTTTTGCAGTCTGCTGACAGTGTCCACCAGGTCCGTTATACAGTATATTATATATATACAAGCAGCAGTACGGTAGGCCACGGCTGTACCTACCTCTGTGTCGTCAGTGCACTCATCGTCCATAAGTAATATAATACTATACTATCCATCCATCTACATTGTATACCTGTGGTGTTTTTTTTTTCTTTCTTCATACTAGTTTAGCAGTCTGCTGACAGTGTCCACCAGGTCCGTTATACAGTATATTATATATATAAGCAGCAGTATGGTAGGCCACGGCTGTACCTACCTCTGTGTCGTCAGTGCACTCGTCGTCCATAAGTAATATAATACTATACTATCCATCCATCTACATTGTATACGTGTGGTGTTTTTTTTTTCTTTCTTCATACTAGTTTAGCAGTCTGTTGACAGTGTCCACCAGGTCCGTTATACAGTATATTATATATATATAAGCAGCAGTACGGTAGGCCACGGCTGTACCTACCTCTGTGTCGTCAGTTCACTCGTCGTCCATAAGTAATATAATACTATACTTACTATAGTATATCCATCCATCTACATTGTATACCTGTGGTGGTTTTTTTTTCTTTATACTAGTTTAGCAGTCTGCTGACAGTGTCCACCAGGTCCGTTATACAGTATATTATATATATAAGCAGCAGTACGGTAGGCCACGGCTGTACTTACCTCTGTGTCGTCAGTGCACTCATCGTCCATAAGTAATATAATACTATACTATCCATCCATCTACATTGCATACCTGTGGTGTTTTTTTTTTCTTTCTTCATACTAGTTTAGCAGTCTTCTGACAGTGTCCACCAGGTCCGTTATACAGTATATTATATATATATAAGCAGCAGTACGGTAGGCCATGGCTGTACCTATCTCTGTGTCGTCAGTGCACTCGTCGTCCATAAGTAATATAATACTATACTTACTATAGTATATCCATCCATCTACATTGTATACCTGTGGTGGTTTTTTTTTTCTTTATACTAGTTTAGCAGTCTGCTGACAGTGTCCATCAGGTCCGTTATACAGTATATTATATATATATAAGCAGCAGTATGGTATGCCACGGCTGTACCTACCTCTGTGTCGTCAGTGCACTCGTCGTCCATAAGTAATATAATACTATACTATCCATCCATCTACACTGTATACCTGTGGTGTTTTTTTTTTCTTTCTTCATACTAGTTTAGCAGTCTGCTGACAGTGTCCACCAGGTCCGTTATACAGTATATTATATATATATAAGCAGCAGTACGGTAGGCCACGGCTGTACCTACCTCTGTGTCGTCAGTTCACTCGTCGTCCATAAGTAATATAATACTATACTTACTATAGTATATCCATCCATCTACATTGTATACCTGTGATGTGTTTTTTTCTTTCTTCATACTAGTTTAGCAGTCTTCTGACAGTGTCCACCAGGTCCTTTATACAGTATATTATATATATATAAGCAGCAGTACGGTAGGCCATGGCTGTACCTATCTCTGTGTCGTCAGTGCACTCGTCTTCCATAAGTAATATAATACTATACTATCCATCCATCTACACTGTATACCTGTGGTGTTTTTTTTTTCTTTCTTCATACTAGTTTAGCAGTCTGCTGACAGTGTCCACCAGGTCCGTTATACAGTATATTATATATATATAAGCAGCAGTACGGTAGGCCACGGCTGTACCTACCTCTGTGTCGTCAGTTCACTCGTCGTCCATAAGTAATATAATACTATACTTACTATAGTATATCCATCCATCTACATTGTATACCTGTGGTGTTTTTTTTTCTTTCTTCATACTAGTTAAGCAGTCTGCTGACAGTGTCCACCAGGTACGTTATACAGTATATTATATATATATAAGCAGCAGTACGGTAGGCCACGGCTGTACCTACCTCTGTGTCGTCAGTTCACTCGTCGTCCATAAGTAATATAATACTATACTTACTATAGTATATCCATCCATCTACATTGTATACCTGTGGTGTTTTTTTTTTCTTTATACTAGTTTAGCAGTCTGCTGACAGTGTCCACCAGGTCCGTTATACAGTATATTATATATATAAGCAGCAGTACGGTAGGCCACGGCTGTACCTACCTCTGTGTCGTCAGTGCACTCGTCGTCCATAAGTAATATAATACTATACTATCCATCCATCTACATTGTATACCTGTGGTGTTTTTATTTTCTTTCTTCATACTAGTTTAGCAGTCTTCTGACAGTGTCCACCAGGTCCGTTATACAGTATATTATATATATATAAGCAGCAGTACGGTAGGCCATGGCTGTACCTACCTCTGTGTCGTCAGTGCACTCGTCGTCCATAAGTAATATAATACTATACTATCCATTCATCTACATTGTATACCTGTGGTGTTTTTTTTTTTCTTTATACTAGTTTTGCAGTCTGCTGACAGTGTCCACCAGGTCCGTTATACAGTATATTATATATATACAAGCAGCAGTACGGTAGGCCATGGCTGTACCTACCTCTGTGTCGTCAGTGCACTCATCGTCCATAAGTAATATAATACTATACTATCCATCCATCTACATTGTATACCTGTGGTGTTTTTTTTTTCTTTCTTCATACTAGTTTAGCAGTCTGCTGACAGTGTCCACCAGGTCCGTTATACAGTATATTATATATATAAGCAGCAGTACGGTAGGCCACGGCTGTACCTACCTCTGTGTCGTCAGTTCACTCGTCGTCCATAAGTAATATAATACTATACTATCCATCCATCTACATTGTATACCTGTGGTGTTTTTTTTTCTTTCTTCATACTAGTTTAGCAGTCTGCTGACAGTGTCCACCAGGTCCGTTATACAGTATATTATATATATATAAGCAGCAGTACGGTAGGCCACGGCTGTACCTACCTCTGTGTCGTCAGTTCACTCGTCGTCCATAAGTAATATAATACTATACTTACTATAGTATATCCATCCATCTACATTGTATACCTGTGGTGGTTTTTTTTTTCTTTATACTAGTTTAGCAGTCTGCTGACAGTGTCCACCTGGTCCGTTATACAGTATATTATATATATAAGCAGCAGTATGGTATGCCACGGCTGTACCTACCTCTGTGTTGTCAGTGCACTCGTCGTCCATAAGTAATATAATACTATACTATCCATCCATCTACATTGTATACCTGTGGTGTGTTTTTTTTCTTTCTTCATACTAGTTTAGCAGTCTTCTGACAGTGTCCACCAGGTCCGTTATACAGTATATTATATATATATAAGCAGCAGTACGGTGGGCCATGGCTGTACCTACCTCTGTGTTGTCAGTGCACTCGTCGTCCATAAGTAATATAATACTATACTATCCATTCATCTACATTGTATACCTGTGGTGTTTTTTTTTTTCTTTATACTAGTTTTGCAGTCTGCTGACAGTGTCCACCAGGTCCGTTATACAGTATATTATATATATACAAGCAGCAGTACGGTAGGCCACGGCTGTACCTACCTCTGTGTCGTCAGTGCACTCATCGTCCATAAGTAATATAATACTATACTATCCATCCATCTACATTGTATACCTGTGGTGTTTTTTTTTTCTTTCTTCATACTAGTTTAGCAGTCTGCTGACAGTGTCCACCAGGTCCGTTATACAGTATATTATATATATAAGCAGCAGTATGGTAGGCCACGGCTGTACCTACCTCTGTGTCGTCAGTGCACTCGTCGTCCATAAGTAATATAATACTATACTATCCATCCATCTACATTGTATACGTGTGGTGTTTTTTTTTTCTTTCTTCATACTAGTTTAGCAGTCTGTTGACAGTGTCCACCAGGTCCGTTATACAGTATATTATATATATATAAGCAGCAGTACGGTAGGCCACGGCTGTACCTACCTCTGTGTCGTCAGTTCACTCGTCGTCCATAAGTAATATAATACTATACTTACTATAGTATATCCATCCATCTACATTGTATACCTGTGGTGGTTTTTTTTTCTTTATACTAGTTTAGCAGTCTGCTGACAGTGTCCACCAGGTCCGTTATACAGTATATTATATATATAAGCAGCAGTACGGTAGGCCACGGCTGTACCTACCTCTGTGTCGTCAGTGCACTCATCGTCCATAAGTAATATAATACTATACTATCCATCCATCTACATTGCATACCTGTGGTGTTTTTTTTTTCTTTCTTCATACTAGTTTAGCAGTCTTCTGACAGTGTCCACCAGGTCCGTTATACAGTATATTATATATATATATATATAAGCAGCAGTACGGTAGGCCATGGCTGTACCTATCTCTGTGTCGTCAGTGCACTCGTCGTCCATAAGTAATATAATACTATACTATCCATCCATCTACATTGTATACGTGTGGTGTTTTTTTTTTCTTTCTTCATACTAGTTTAGCAGTCTGTTGACAGTGTCCACCAGGTCCGTTATACAGTATATTATATATATATAAGCAGCAGTACGGTAGGCCATGGCTGTACCTACCTCTGTGTCGTCAGTGCACTCGTCGTCCATAAGTAATATAATACTATACTATCCATCCTTCTACATTGTATACCTGTGGTGTTTTTTTTTTCTTTCTTCATACTAGTTTAGCAGTCTGCTGACAGTGTCCACCAGGTCCGTTATACAGTATATTATATATATAAGCAGCAGTACGGTAGGCCACGGCTGTAACTACCTCTGTGTTGTCAGTTCACTCGTCGTCCATAAGTAATATAATACTATACTATCCATCCATCTACATTGTATACCTGTGGTGTTTTTTTTTCTTTCTTCATACTAGTTTAGCAGTCTGCTGACAGTGTCCACCAGGTCCGTTATACAGTATATTATATATATATAAGCAGCAGTACGGTAGGCCACGGCTGTACCTACCTCTGTGTCGTCAGTGCACTCATCGTCCATAAGTAATATAATACTATACTATCCATCCATCTACATTGTATACCTGTGGTGTTTTTTTTTTCTTTCTTCATACTAGTTTAGCAGTCTGCTGACAGTGTCCACCAGGTCCGTTATACAGTATATTATATATATAAGCAGCAGTATGGTAGGCCACGGCTGTACCTACCTCTGTGTCGTCAGTGCACTCGTCGTCCATAAGTAATATAATACGATACTATCCATCCATCTACATTGTATACGTGTGGTGTTTTTTTTTTCTTTCTTCATACTAGTTTAGCAGTCTGTTGACAGTGTCCACCAGGTCCGTTATACAGTATATTATATATATAAGCAGCAGTACGGTAGGCCACGGCTGTACCTACCTCTGTGTCGTCAGTTCACTCGTCGTCCATAAGTAATATAATACTATACTTACTATAGTATATCCATCCATCTACATTGTATACCTGTGGTGTTTTTTTTTCTTTCTTCATACTAGTTTAGCAGTCTGCTGACAGTGTCCACCAGGTCCGTTATACAGTATATTATATATATAAGCAGCAGTACGGTAGGCCACGGCTGTACCTACCTCTGTGTCGTCAGTGCACTCGTCGTCCATAAGTAATATAATACTATACTATCCATCCATCTACATTGCATACCTGTGGTGTTTTTTTTTTCTTTCTTCATACTAGTTTAGCAGTCTTCTGACAGTGTCCACCAGGTCCGTTATACAGTATATTATATATATATAAGCAGCAGTACGGTAGGCCATGGCTGTACCTACCTCTGTGTCGTCAGTGCACTCGTCGTCCATAAGTAATATAATACTATACTATCCATCCATCTACATTGTATACCTGTGGTGTTTTTTTTTTCTTTCTTCATACTAGTTTAGCAGTCTGCTGACAGTGTCCACCTGGTCCGTTATACAGTATATTATATATATAAGCAGCAGTACGGTAGGCCACGGCTGTACCTACCTCTGTGTTGTCAGTTCACTCGTCGTCCATAAGTAATATAATACTATACTATCCATCCATCTACATTGTATACCTGTGGTGTTTTTTTTTTTCTTTCTTCATACTAGTTTAGCAGTCTGCTGACAGTGTCCACCAGGTCCGTTATACAGTATATTATATATATATAAGCAGCAGTACGGTAGGCCACGGCTGTACCTACCTCTGTGTCGTCAGTTCACTCGTCGTCCATAAGTAATATAATACTATACTTACTATAGTATATCCATCCATCTACATTGTATACCTGTGGTGGTTTTTTTTTTCTTTATACTAGTTTAGCAGTCTGCTGACAGTGTCCACCTGGTCCGTTATACAGTATATTATATATATAAGCAGCAGTATGGTATGCCACGGCTGTACCTACCTCTGTGTTGTCAGTGCACTCGTCGTCCATAAGTAATATAATACTATACTATCCATCCATCTACATTGTATACCTGTGGTGTGTTTTTTTTCTTTCTTCATACTAGTTTAGCAGTCTTCTGACAGTGTCCACCAGGTCCGTTATACAGTATATTATATATATATAAGCAGCAGTACGGTGGGCCATGGCTGTACCTACCTCTGTGTTGTCAGTGCACTCGTCGTCCATAAGTAATATAATACTATACTATCCATTCATCTACATTGTATACCTGTGGTGTTTTTTTTTTTCTTTATACTAGTTTTGCAGTCTGCTGACAGTGTCCACCAGGTCCGTTATACAGTATATTATATATATACAAGCAGCAGTACGGTAGGCCACGGCTGTACCTACCTCTGTGTCGTCAGTGCACTCATCGTCCATAAGTAATATAATACTATACTATCCATCCATCTACATTGTATACCTGTGGTGTTTTTTTTTTCTTTCTTCATACTAGTTTAGCAGTCTGCTGACAGTGTCCACCAGGTCCGTTATACAGTATATTATATATATAAGCAGCAGTATGGTAGGCCACGGCTGTACCTACCTCTGTGTCGTCAGTGCACTCGTCGTCCATAAGTAATATAATACTATACTATCCATCCATCTACATTGTATACGTGTGGTGTTTTTTTTTTCTTTCTTCATACTAGTTTAGCAGTCTGTTGACAGTGTCCACCAGGTCCGTTATACAGTATATTATATATATATAAGCAGCAGTACGGTAGGCCACGGCTGTACCTACCTCTGTGTCGTCAGTTCACTCGTCGTCCATAAGTAATATAATACTATACTTACTATAGTATATCCATCCATCTACATTGTATACCTGTGGTGGTTTTTTTTTCTTTATACTAGTTTAGCAGTCTGCTGACAGTGTCCACCAGGTCCGTTATACAGTATATTATATATATAAGCAGCAGTACGGTAGGCCACGGCTGTACCTACCTCTGTGTCGTCAGTGCACTCATCGTCCATAAGTAATATAATACTATACTATCCATCCATCTACATTGCATACCTGTGGTGTTTTTTTTTTCTTTCTTCATACTAGTTTAGCAGTCTTCTGACAGTGTCCACCAGGTCCGTTATACAGTATATTATATATATATATATAAGCAGCAGTACGGTAGGCCATGGCTGTACCTATCTCTGTGTCGTCAGTGCACTCGTCGTCCATAAGTAATATAATACTATACTATCCATCCATCTACATTGTATACGTGTGGTGTTTTTTTTTTCTTTCTTCATACTAGTTTAGCAGTCTGTTGACAGTGTCCACCAGGTCCGTTATACAGTATATTATATATATATAAGCAGCAGTACGGTAGGCCATGGCTGTACCTACCTCTGTGTCGTCAGTGCACTCGTCGTCCATAAGTAATATAATACTATACTATCCATCCTTCTACATTGTATACCTGTGGTGTTTTTTTTTTCTTTCTTCATACTAGTTTAGCAGTCTGCTGACAGTGTCCACCAGGTCCGTTATACAGTATATTATATATATAAGCAGCAGTACGGTAGGCCACGGCTGTACCTACCTCTGTGTTGTCAGTTCACTCGTCGTCCATAAGTAATATAATACTATACTATCCATCCATCTACATTGTATACCTGTGGTGTTTTTTTTTCTTTCTTCATACTAGTTTAGCAGTCTGCTGACAGTGTCCACCAGGTCCGTTATACAGTATATTATATATATATAAGCAGCAGTACGGTAGGCCACGGCTGTACCTACCTCTGTGTCGTCAGTGCACTCATCGTCCATAAGTAATATAATACTATACTATCCATCCATCTACATTGTATACCTGTGGTGTTTTTTTTTTTTCTTTCTTCATACTAGTTTAGCAGTCTGCTGACAGTGTCCACCAGGTCCGTTATACAGTATATTATATATATAAGCAGCAGTATGGTAGGCCACGGCTGTACCTACCTCTGTGTCGTCAGTGCACTCGTCGTCCATAAGTAATATAATACGATACTATCCATCCATCTACATTGTATACGTGTGGTGTTTTTTTTTTCTTTCTTCATACTAGTTTAGCAGTCTGTTGACAGTGTCCACCAGGTCCGTTATACAGTATATTATATATATAAGCAGCAGTACGGTAGGCCACGGCTGTACCTACCTCTGTGTCGTCAGTTCACTCGTCGTCCATAAGTAATATAATACTATACTTACTATAGTATATCCATCCATCTACATTGTATACCTGTGGTGTTTTTTTTTCTTTCTTCATACTAGTTTAGCAGTCTGCTGACAGTGTCCACCAGGTCCGTTATACAGTATATTATATATATAAGCAGCAGTACGGTAGGCCACGGCTGTACCTACCTCTGTGTCGTCAGTGCACTCGTCGTCCATAAGTAATATAATACTATACTATCCATCCATCTACATTGCATACCTGTGGTGTTTTTTTTTTCTTTCTTCATACTAGTTTAGCAGTCTTCTGACAGTGTCCACCAGGTCCGTTATACAGTATATTATATATATATAAGCAGCAGTACGGTAGGCCATGGCTGTACCTACCTCTGTGTCGTCAGTGCACTCGTCGTCCATAAGTAATATAATACTATACTATCCATCCATCTACATTGTATACCTGTGGTGTTTTTTTTTTCTTTCTTCATACTAGTTTAGCAGTCTGCTGACAGTGTCCACCAGGTCCGTTATACAGTATATTATATATATAAGCAGCAGTACGGTAGGCCACGGCTGTACCTACCTCTGTGTTGTCAGTTCACTCGTCGTCCATAAGTAATATAATACTATACTATCCATCCATCTACATTGTATACCTGTGGTGTTTTTTTTTTTCTTTCTTCATACTAGTTTAGCAGTCTGCTGACAGTGTCCACCAGGTCCGTTATACAGTATATTATATATATATAAGCAGCAGTACGGTAGGCCACGGCTGTACCTACCTCTGTGTCGTCAGTTCACTCGTCGTCCATAAGTAATATAATACTATACTTACTATAGTATATCCATCCATCTACATTGTATACCTGTGTGTTTTTTTTTTCCTTTATACTAGTTTAGCAGTCTGCTGACAGTGTCCACCAGGTCCGTTATACAGTATATTATATATATATAAGCAGCAGTATGGTATGCCACGGCTGTACCTACCTCTGTGTCGTCAGTGCACTCGTCGTCCATAAGTAATATAATACTATACTATCCATCCATCTACATTGTATACCTGTGGTGTGTTTTTTTCTTTCTTCATACTAGTTTAGCAGTCTTCTGACAGTGTCCACCAGGTCCTTTATACAGTATATTATATATATATATAAGCAGCAGTACGGTAGGCCATGGCTGTACCTATCTCTGTGTCGTCAGTGCACTCATCTTCCATAAGTAATATAATACTATACTATCCATCCATCTACATTGTATACCTGTGGTGTTTTTTTTTTCTTTCTTCATACTAGTTTAGCAGTCTGCTGACAGTGTCCACCAGGTCCGTTATACAGTATATTATATATATATAAGCAGCAGTACGGTAGGCCACGGCTGTACCTACCTCTGTGTCGTCAGTTCACTCGTCGTCCATAAGTAATATAATACTATACTTACTATAGTATATCCATCCATCTACATTGTATACCTGTGGTGTTTTTTTTTCTTTCTTCATACTAGTTTAGCAGTCTGCTGACAGTGTCCACCAGGTCCGTTATACAGTATATTATATATATATAAGCAGCAGTACGGTAGGCCACGGCTGTACCTACCTCTGTGTCGTCAGTTCACTCGTCGTCCATAAGTAATATAATACTATACTTACTATAGTATATCCATCCATCTACATTGTATACCTGTGGTGGTTTTTTTTTTCTTTATACTAGTTTAGCAGTCTGCTGACAGTGTCCACCTGGTCCGTTATACAGTATATTATATATATAAGCAGCAGTATGGTATGCCACGGCTGTACCTACCTCTGTGTTGTCAGTGCACTCGTCGTCCATAAGTAATATAATACTATACTATCCATCCATCTACATTGTATACCTGTGGTGTGTTTTTTTTCTTTCTTCATACTAGTTTAGCAGTCTTCTGACAGTGTCCACCAGGTCCGTTATACAGTATATTATATATATATAAGCAGCAGTACGGTGGGCCATGGCTGTACCTACCTCTGTGTTGTCAGTGCACTCGTCGTCCATAAGTAATATAATACTATACTATCCATTCATCTACATTGTATACCTGTGGTGTTTTTTTTTTTCTTTATACTAGTTTTGCAGTCTGCTGACAGTGTCCACCAGGTCCGTTATACAGTATATTATATATATACAAGCAGCAGTACGGTAGGCCACGGCTGTACCTACCTCTGTGTCGTCAGTGCACTCATCGTCCATAAGTAATATAATACTATACTATCCATCCATCTACATTGTATACCTGTGGTGTTTTTTTTTTCTTTCTTCATACTAGTTTAGCAGTCTGCTGACAGTGTCCACCAGGTCCGTTATACAGTATATTATATATATAAGCAGCAGTATGGTAGGCCACGGCTGTACCTACCTCTGTGTCGTCAGTGCACTCGTCGTCCATAAGTAATATAATACTATACTATCCATCCATCTACATTGTATACGTGTGGTGTTTTTTTTTTCTTTCTTCATACTAGTTTAGCAGTCTGTTGACAGTGTCCACCAGGTCCGTTATACAGTATATTATATATATATAAGCAGCAGTACGGTAGGCCACGGCTGTACCTACCTCTGTGTCGTCAGTTCACTCGTCGTCCATAAGTAATATAATACTATACTTACTATAGTATATCCATCCATCTACATTGTATACCTGTGGTGGTTTTTTTTTCTTTATACTAGTTTAGCAGTCTGCTGACAGTGTCCACCAGGTCCGTTATACAGTATATTATATATATAAGCAGCAGTACGGTAGGCCACGGCTGTACCTACCTCTGTGTCGTCAGTGCACTCATCGTCCATAAGTAATATAATACTATACTATCCATCCATCTACATTGCATACCTGTGGTGTTTTTTTTTTCTTTCTTCATACTAGTTTAGCAGTCTTCTGACAGTGTCCACCAGGTCCGTTATACAGTATATTATATATATATATATAAGCAGCAGTACGGTAGGCCATGGCTGTACCTATCTCTGTGTCGTCAGTGCACTCGTCGTCCATAAGTAATATAATACTATACTATCCATCCATCTACATTGTATACGTGTGGTGTTTTTTTTTCTTTCTTCATACTAGTTTAGCAGTCTGTTGACAGTGTCCACCAGGTCCGTTATACAGTATATTATATATATATAAGCAGCAGTACGGTAGGCCATGGCTGTACCTACCTCTGTGTCGTCAGTGCACTCGTCGTCCATAAGTAATATAATACTATACTATCCATCCTTCTACATTGTATACCTGTGGTGTTTTTTTTTTCTTTCTTCATACTAGTTTAGCAGTCTGCTGACAGTGTCCACCAGGTCCGTTATACAGTATATTATATATATAAGCAGCAGTACGGTAGGCCACGGCTGTACCTACCTCTGTGTTGTCAGTTCACTCGTCGTCCATAAGTAATATAATACTATACTATCCATCCATCTACATTGTATACCTGTGGTGTTTTTTTTTCTTTCTTCATACTAGTTTAGCAGTCTGCTGACAGTGTCCACCAGGTCCGTTATACAGTATATTATATATATATAAGCAGCAGTACGGTAGGCCACGGCTGTACCTACCTCTGTGTCGTCAGTGCACTCATCGTCCATAAGTAATATAATACTATACTATCCATCCATCTACATTGTATACCTGTGGTGTTTTTTTTTTTTCTTTCTTCATACTAGTTTAGCAGTCTGCTGACAGTGTCCACCAGGTCCGTTATACAGTATATTATATATATAAGCAGCAGTATGGTAGGCCACGGCTGTACCTACCTCTGTGTCGTCAGTGCACTCGTCGTCCATAAGTAATATAATACGATACTATCCATCCATCTACATTGTATACGTGTGGTGTTTTTTTTTTCTTTCTTCATACTAGTTTAGCAGTCTGTTGACAGTGTCCACCAGGTCCGTTATACAGTATATTATATATATAAGCAGCAGTACGGTAGGCCACGGCTGTACCTACCTCTGTGTCGTCAGTTCACTCGTCGTCCATAAGTAATATAATACTATACTTACTATAGTATATCCATCCATCTACATTGTATACCTGTGGTGTTTTTTTTTCTTTCTTCATACTAGTTTAGCAGTCTGCTGACAGTGTCCACCAGGTCCGTTATACAGTATATTATATATATAAGCAGCAGTACGGTAGGCCACGGCTGTACCTACCTCTGTGTCGTCAGTGCACTCGTCGTCCATAAGTAATATAATACTATACTATCCATCCATCTACATTGCATACCTGTGGTGTTTTTTTTTTCTTTCTTCATACTAGTTTAGCAGTCTTCTGACAGTGTCCACCAGGTCCGTTATACAGTATATTATATATATATAAGCAGCAGTACGGTAGGCCATGGCTGTACCTACCTCTGTGTCGTCAGTGCACTCGTCGTCCATAAGTAATATAATACTATACTATCCATCCATCTACATTGTATACCTGTGGTGTTTTTTTTTTCTTTCTTCATACTAGTTTAGCAGTCTGCTGACAGTGTCCACCAGGTCCGTTATACAGTATATTATATATATAAGCAGCAGTACGGTAGGCCACGGCTGTACCTACCTCTGTGTTGTCAGTTCACTCGTCGTCCATAAGTAATATAATACTATACTATCCATCCATCTACATTGTATACCTGTGGTGTTTTTTTTTTTCTTTCTTCATACTAGTTTAGCAGTCTGCTGACAGTGTCCACCAGGTCCGTTATACAGTATATTATATATATATAAGCAGCAGTACGGTAGGCCACGGCTGTACCTACCTCTGTGTCGTCAGTTCACTCGTCGTCCATAAGTAATATAATACTATACTTACTATAGTATATCCATCCATCTACATTGTATACCTGTGTGTTTTTTTTTTCCTTTATACTAGTTTAGCAGTCTGCTGACAGTGTCCACCAGGTCCGTTATACAGTATATTATATATATATAAGCAGCAGTATGGTATGCCACGGCTGTACCTACCTCTGTGTCGTCAGTGCACTCGTCGTCCATAAGTAATATAATACTATACTATCCATCCATCTACATTGTATACCTGTGGTGTGTTTTTTTCTTTCTTCATACTAGTTTAGCAGTCTTCTGACAGTGTCCACCAGGTCCTTTATACAGTATATTATATATATATATAAGCAGCAGTACGGTAGGCCATGGCTGTACCTATCTCTGTGTCGTCAGTGCACTCATCTTCCATAAGTAATATAATACTATACTATCCATCCATCTACATTGTATACCTGTGGTGTTTTTTTTTTCTTTCTTCATACTAGTTTAGCAGTCTGCTGACAGTGTCCACCAGGTCCGTTATACAGTATATTATATATATATAAGCAGCAGTACGGTAGGCCACGGCTGTACCTACCTCTGTGTCGTCAGTTCACTCGTCGTCCATAAGTAATATAATACTATACTTACTATAGTATATCCATCCATCTACATTGTATACCTGTGGTGTTTTTTTTTCTTTCTTCATACTAGTTTAGCAGTCTTCTGACAGTGTCCACCAGGTCCGTTATACAGTATATTATATATATATAAGCAGCAGTACGGTAGGCCATGGCTGTACCTACCTCTGTGTCGTCAGTTCACTCGTCGTCCATAAGTAATATAATACTATACTTACTATAGTATATCCATCCATCTACATAGTATACCTGTGGTGTTTATTTTTTTCTTCTTCATACTAGTTTAGCAGTCTGCTGACAGTGTCCACCAGGTCCGTTATACAGTATATTATATATATAAGCAGCAGTATGGTAGGCCACGGCTGTACCTACCTCTGTGTCGTCAGTTCACTCGTCGTCCATAAGTAATATAATGCTATACTTACTATAGTATATCCATCCATCTACATTGTATACCTGTGGTGTTTTTTTTTTCTTTATACTAGTTTAGCAGTCTGCTGACAGTGTCCACCAGGTCCGTTATACAGTATATTATATATATAAGCAGCAGTACGGTAGGCCACGGCTGTACCTACCTCTGTGTCGTCAGTGCACTCGTCGTCCATAAGTAATATAATACTATACTATCCATCCATCTACATTGTATACCTGTGGTGTGTTTTTTTTCTTTCTTCATACTAGTTTAGCAGTCTTCTGACAGTGTCCACCAGGTCCGTTATACAGTATATTATATATATATAAGCAGCAGTACGGTGGGCCATGGCTGTACCTACCTCTGTGTTGTCAGTGCACTCGTCGTCCATAAGTAATATAATACTATACTATCCATTCATCTACATTGTATACCTGTGGTGTTTTTTTTTTTCTTTATACTAGTTTTGCAGTCTGCTGACAGTGTCCACCAGGTCCGTTATACAGTATATTATATATATACAAGCAGCAGTACGGTAGGCCACGGCTGTACCTACCTCTGTGTCGTCAGTGCACTCATCGTCCATAAGTAATATAATACTATACTATCCATCCATCTACATTGTATACCTGTGGTGTTTTTTTTTTCTTTCTTCATACTAGTTTAGCAGTCTGCTGACAGTGTCCACCAGGTCCGTTATACAGTATATTATATATATAAGCAGCAGTATGGTAGGCCACGGCTGTACCTACCTCTGTGTCGTCAGTGCACTCGTCGTCCATAAGTAATATAATACTATACTATCCATCCATCTACATTGTATACGTGTGGTGTTTTTTTTTTCTTTCTTCATACTAGTTTAGCAGTCTGTTGACAGTGTCCACCAGGTCCGTTATACAGTATATTATATATATATAAGCAGCAGTACGGTAGGCCACGGCTGTACCTACCTCTGTGTCGTCAGTTCACTCGTCGTCCATAAGTAATATAATACTATACTTACTATAGTATATCCATCCATCTACATTGTATACCTGTGGTGGTTTTTTTTTCTTTATACTAGTTTAGCAGTCTGCTGACAGTGTCCACCAGGTCCGTTATACAGTATATTATATATATAAGCAGCAGTACGGTAGGCCACGGCTGTACCTACCTCTGTGTCGTCAGTGCACTCATCGTCCATAAGTAATATAATACTATACTATCCATCCATCTACATTGCATACCTGTGGTGTTTTTTTTTTCTTTCTTCATACTAGTTTAGCAGTCTTCTGACAGTGTCCACCAGGTCCGTTATACAGTATATTATATATATATAAGCAGCAGTACGGTAGGCCATGGCTGTACCTATCTCTGTGTCGTCAGTGCACTCGTCGTCCATAAGTAATATAATACTATACTATCCATCCATCTACATTGTATACCTGTGGTGTTTTTTTTTTCTTTCTTCATACTAGTTTAGCAGTCTGCTGACAGTGTCCACCAGGTCCGTTATACAGTATATTATATATATAAGCAGCAGTACGGTAGGCCACGGCTGTACCTACCTCTGTGCTGTCAGTTCACTCGTCGTCCATAAGTAATATAATACTATACTATCCATCCATCTACATTGTATACCTGTGGTGTTTTTTTTTCTTTCTTCATACTAGTTTAGCAGTCTGCTGGCAGTGTCCACCAGGTCCGTTATACAGTATATTATATATATATAAGCAGCAGTACGGTAGGCCACGGCTGTACCTACCTCTGTGTCGTCAGTTCACTCGTCGTCCATAAGTAATATAATACTATACTTACTATAGTATATCCATCCATCTACATTGTATACCTGTGGTGGTTTTTTTTTTCTTTATACTAGTTTAGCAGTCTGCTGACAGTGTCCATCAGGTCCGTTATACAGTATATTATATATATATAAGCAGCAGTATGGTATGCCACGGCTGTACCTACCTCTGTGTCGTCAGTGCACTCGTCGTCCATAAGTAATATAATACTATACTATCCATCCATCTACACTGTATACCTGTGGTGTTTTTTTTTTCTTTCTTCATACTAGTTTAGCAGTCTGCTGACAGTGTCCACCAGGTCCGTTATACAGTATATTATATATATATAAGCAGCAGTACGGTAGGCCACGGCTGTACCTACCTCTGTGTCGTCAGTTCACTCGTCGTCCATAAGTAATATAATACTATACTTACTATAGTATATCCATCCATCTACATTGTATACCTGTGATGTGTTTTTTTCTTTCTTCATACTAGTTTAGCAGTCTTCTGACAGTGTCCACCAGGTCCTTTATACAGTATATTATATATATATAAGCAGCAGTACGGTAGGCCATGGCTGTACCTATCTCTGTGTCGTCAGTGCACTCGTCTTCCATAAGTAATATAATACTATACTATCCATCCATCTACACTGTATACCTGTGGTGTTTTTTTTTTCTTTCTTCATACTAGTTTAGCAGTCTGCTGACAGTGTCCACCAGGTCCGTTATACAGTATATTATATATATATAAGCAGCAGTACGGTAGGCCACGGCTGTACCTACCTCTGTGTCGTCAGTTCACTCGTCGTCCATAAGTAATATAATACTATACTTACTATAGTATATCCATCCATCTACATTGTATACCTGTGGTGTTTTTTTTTCTTTCTTCATACTAGTTAAGCAGTCTGCTGACAGTGTCCACCAGGTACGTTATACAGTATATTATATATATATAAGCAGCAGTACGGTAGGCCACGGCTGTACCTACCTCTGTGTCGTCAGTTCACTCGTCGTCCATAAGTAATATAATACTATACTTACTATAGTATATCCATCCATCTACATTGTATACCTGTGGTGTTTTTTTTTCTTTCTTCATACTAGTTTAGCAGTCTTCTGACAGTGTCCACCAGGTCCGTTATACAGTATATTATATATATATAAGCAGCAGTACGGTAGGCCACGGCTGTACCTACCTCTGTGTCGTCAGTGCACTCGTCCATAAGTAATATAATACTATACTATCCATCCATCTACATTGCATACCTGTGGTGTTTTTTTTTTCTTTCTTCATACTAGTTTAGCAGTCTTCTGACAGTGTCCACCAGGTCCGTTATACAGTATATTATATATATATAAGCAGCAGTACGGTAGGCCATGGCTGTACCTACCTCTGTGTCGTCAGTGCACTCGTCGTCCATAAGTAATATAATACTATACTATCCATCCTTCTACATTGTATACCTGTGGTGTTTTTTTTTTCTTTCTTCATACTAGTTTAGCAGTCTGCTGACAGTGTCCACCAGGTCCGTTATACAGTATATTATATATATAAGCAGCAGTACGGTAGGCCACGGCTGTACCTACCTCTGTGTTGTCAGTTTACTCGTCGTCCATAAGTAATATAATACTATACTATCCATCCATCTACATTGTATACCTGTGGTGTTTTTTTTTCTTTCTTCATACTAGTTTAGCAGTCTGCTGACAGTGTCCACCAGGTCCGTTATACAGTATATTATATATATATAAGCAGCAGTACGGTAGGCCACGGCTGTACCTACCTCTGTGTTGTCAGTTCACTCGTCGTCCATAAGTAATATAATACTATACTTACTATAGTATATCCATCCATCTACATTGTATACCTGTGGTGTTTTTTTTTTTCTTTATACTAGTTTAGCAGTCTGCTGACAGTGTCCACCAGGTCCGTTATACAGTATATTATATATATATATATAAGCAGCAGTATGGTATGCCACGGCTGTACCTACCTCTGTGTCGTCAGTGCACTCGTCGTCCATAAGTAATATAATACTATACTATCCATCCATCTACATTGTATACCTGTGGTGTGTTTTTTTCTTTCTTCATACTAGTTTAGCAGTCTTCTGACAGTGTCCACCAGGTCCTTTATACAGTATATTATATATATATAAGCAGCAGTACGGTAGGCCATGGCTGTACCTATCTCTGTGTCGTCAGTGCACTCGTCTTCCATAAGTAATATAATACTATACTATCCATCCATCTACATTGTATACCTGTGGTGTTTTTTTTTTTCTTTCTTCATACTAGTTTAGCAGTCTGCTGACAGTGTCCACCAGGTCCGTTATACAGTATATTATATATATATAAGCAGCAGTACGGTAGGCCACGGCTGTACCTACCTCTGTGTCATCAGTTCACTCGTCGTCCATAAGTAATATAATACTATACTTACTATAGTATATCCATCCATCTACATAGTATACCTGTGGTGTTTTTTTTTTTTCTTTCTTCATACTAGTTTAGCAGTCTGCTGACAGTGTCCAGCAGGTCCGTTATACAGTATATTATATATATAAGCAGCAGTACGGTAGGCAACGGCTGTACCTACCTCTGTGTCATCAGTTCACTCGTCGTCCATAAGTAATATAATACTATACTATCCATCCATCTACATTGTATACCTGTGGTGTTTTTTTTTTCTTTCTTCATACTAGTTTAGCAGTCTGCTGACAGTGTCCACCAGGTCCGTTATACAGTATATTATATATATATATATAAGCAGCAGTACGGTAGGCCACGGCTGTACCTACCTCTGTGTCGTCAGTTCACTCGTCGTCCATAAGTAATATAATACTATACTTACTATAGTATATCCATCCATCTACATTGTATACCTGTGGTGTTTTTTTTTCTTTATACTAGTTTAGCAGTCTGCTGACAGTGTCCACCAGGTCCGTTATACAGTATATTATATATATAAGCAGCAGTACGGTAGGCCACGGCTGTACCTACCTCTGTGTCGTCAGTGCACTCGTCGTCCATAAGTAATATAATACTATACTATCCATCCATCTACATTGTATACCTGTGGTGTTTTTTTTTCTTTCTTCATACTAGTTTAGCAGTCTTCTGACAGTGTCCACCAGGTCCGTTATACAGTATATTATATATATATAAGCAGCAGTACGGTAGGCCATGGCTGTACCTACCTCTGTGTTGTCAGTGCACTCGTCGTCCATAAGTAATATAATACTATATTATCCATTCATCTACATTGTATACCTGTGGTGTTTTTTTTTTCTTTATACTAGTTTTGCAGTCTGCTGACAGTGTCCACCAGGTCCGTTATACAGTATATTATATATATACAAGCAGCAGTACGGTAGGCCACGGCTGTACCTACCTCTGTGTCGTCAGTGCACTCATCGTCCATAAGTAATATAATACTATACTATCCATCCATCTTCATTGTATACCTGTGGTGTTTTTTTTTCTTTCTTCATACTAGTTTAGCAGTCTGCTGACAGTGTCCACCAGGTCCGTTATACAGTATATTATATATATATAAGCAGCAGTACGGTAGGCCACGGCTGTACCTACCTCTGTGTCGTCAGTTCACTCGTCGTCCATAAGTAATATAATACTATACTATCCATCCATCTACATTGTATACGTGTGGTGTTTTTTTTTTTTTCTTCATACTAGTTTAGCAGTCTGTTGACAGTGTCCACCAGGTCCGTTATACAGTATATTATATATATATAAGCAGCAGTACGGTAGGCCACGGCTGTACCTACCTCTGTGTCGTCAGTTCACTCGTCGTCCATAAGTAATATAATACTATACTTACTATAGTATATCCATCCATCTACATTGTATACCTGTGGTGGTTTTTTTTTCTTTATACTAGTTTAGCAGTCTGCTGACAGTGTCCACCAGGTCCGTTATACAGTATATTATATATATAAGCAGCAGTACGGTAGGCCACGGCTGTACCTACCTCTGTGTCGTCAGTGCACTCGTCGTCCATAAGTAATATAATACTATACTATCCATCCATCTACATTGTATACCTGTGGTGTTTTTTTTTTCTTTCTTCATACTAGTTTAGCAGTCTTCTGACAGTGTCCACCAGGTCCGTTATACAGTATATTATATATATATAAGCAGCAGTACGGTAGGCCATGGCTGTACCTACCTCTGTGTCGTCAGTGCACTCGTCGTCCATAAGTAATATAATACTATACTATCCATCCATCTACATTGTATACCTGTGGTGTTTTTTTTTTCTTTCTTCATACTAGTTTAGCAGTCTGCTGACAGTGTCCACCAGGTCCGTTAAACAGTATATTATATATATAAGCAGCAGTACGGTAGGCCACGGCTGTACCTACCTCTGTGTCGTCAGTTCACTCGTCGTCCATAAGTAATATAATACTATACTATCCATCCATCTACATTGTATACCTGTGGTGTTTTTTTTTCTTTCTTCATACTAGTTTAGCAGTCTGCTGATAGTGTCCACCAGGTCCGTTATACAGTATATTATATATATATAAGCAGCAGTATGGTAGGCCACGGCTGTACCTACCTCTGTGTCGTCAGTTCACTCGTCGTCCATAAGTAATATAATACTATACTTACTATAGTATATCCATCCATCTACATTGTATACCTGTGGTGGTTTTTTTTTTTCTTTATACTAGTTTAGCAGTCTGCTGACAGTGTCCACCAGGTCCGTTATACAGTATATTATATATATATAAGCAGCAGTACGGTAGGCCACGGCTGTACCTACCTCTGTGTCGTCAGTGCACTCATCGTCCATAAGTAATATAATACTATACTATCCATCCATCTACATTGTATACCTGTGGTGTGTTTTTTTTCTTTCTTCATACTAGTTTAGCAGTCTGCTGACAGTGTCCACCTGGTCCGTTATACAGTATATTATATATATAAGCAGCAGTATGGTAGGCCACGGCTGTACCTACCTCTGTGTCGTCAGTGCACTCGTCGTCCATAAGTAATATAATACTATACTATCCATCCATCTACATTGTATACCTGTGGTGTTTTTTTTTTTCTTTCTTCATACTAGTTTAGCAGTCTGCTGACAGTGTCCACCAGGTCCGTTATACAGTATATTATATATATATATAAGCAGCAGTACGGTAGGCCACGGCTGTACCTACCTCTGTGTCGTCAGTTCACTCGTCGTCCATAAGTAATATAATACTATACTTACTATAGTATATCCATCCATCTACATTGTATACCTGTGGTGGTTTTTTTTTTTCTTTATACTAGTTTAGCAGTCTGCTGACAGTGTCCACCAGGTCCGTTATACAGTATATTATATATATAAGCAGCAGTACGGTAGGCCACGGCTGTACCTACCTCTGTGTCGTCAGTGCACTCGTCGTCCATAAGTAATATAATACTATACTATCCATCCATCTACATTGTAAACCTGTGGTGTTTTTTTTTCTTTCTTCATACTAGTTTAGCAGTCTTCTGACAGTGTCCACCAGGTCCGTTATACAGTATATTATATATATATAAGCAGCAGTACGGTAGGCCACGGCTGTACCTACCTCTGTGTCGTCAGTTCACTCGTCGTCCATAAGTAATATAATACTATACTTACTATAGTATATCCATCCATCTACATTGTATACCTGTGGTGGGTTTTTTTTCTTTATACTAGTTTAGCAGTCTGCTGACAGTGTCCACCAGGTCCGTTATACAGTATATTATATATATATAAGCAGCAGTACGGTAGGCCACGGCTGTACCTACCTCTGTGTCGTCAGTGCACCTGTCGTCCATAAGTGATATAATACTATACTATCCATCCATCTACATTGTATACCTGTGGTGTTTTTTTTTCTTTCTTCATACTAGTTTAGCAGTCTTCTGACAGTGTCCACCAGGTCCGTTATACAGTATATTATATATATATAAGCAGCAGTACGGTAGGCCATGGCTGTACCTACCTCTGTGTCGTCAGTGCACTCGTCGTCCATACGTAATATAATACTATACTATCCATCCATCTACATTGTATACCTGTGGTGTTTTTTTTTCTTTCTTCATACTAGTTTAGCAGTCTGCTGACAGTGTCCACCAGGTCCGTTATACAGTATATTATATATATAAGCAGCAGTACGGTAGGCCACGGCTGTACCTACCTCTGTGTCGTCAGTTCACTCGTCGTCCATAAGTAATATATTACTATACTATCCATCCATCTACATTGTATACCTGTGTTTTTTTTTCTTTCTTCATACTAGTTTAGCAGTCTGCTGACAGTGTCCACCAGATCCGTTATACAGTATATTATATATATATATATATATATATATATAAGCAGCAGTACGGTAGGCCACGGCTGTACCTACCTCTGTGTCGTCAGTTCACTCGTCGTCCATAAGTAATATAATACTATACTTACTATAGTATATCCATCCATCTACATTGTATACCTGTGGTGGTTTTTTTTTTCTTTATACTAGTTTAGCAGTCTGCTGACAGTGTCCACCAGGTCCGTTATACAGTATATTATATATATAAGCAGCAGTACGGTAGGCCACGGCTGTACCTACCTCTGTGTCGTCAGTGCACTCGTCGTCCATAAGTAATATAATACTATACTATCCATCCATCTACATTGTATACCTGTGGTGTTTTTTTTTCTTTCTTCATACTAGCTTAGCAGTCTGCTGACAGTGTCCACCAGGTCCGTTATACAGTATATTATATATATATAAGCAGCAGTACGGTAGGCCACGGCTGTACCTACCTCTGTGTCGTCAGTTCACTCGTCTTCCATAAGTAATATAATACTATTCTTACTATAGTATATCCATCCATCTACATTGTATACCTGTGGTGGTTTTTTTTTTTTTCTTTATACTAGTTTAGCAGTCTGCTGACAGTGTCCACCAGGTCCGTTATACAGTATATTATATATATAAGCAGCAGTACGGTAGGCCACGGCTGTACCTACCTCTGTGTCGTCAGTGCACTCGTCGTCCATACGTAATATATACTATACTATCCATCCATCTACATTGTATACCTGTGGTGTTTTTTTTTTCTTTCTTTATACTAGTTTAGCAGTCTGCTGACAGTGTCCACCAGGTCCGTTATACAGTATATTATATATATAAGCAGCAGTACGGTAGGCCACGGCTGTACCTACCTCTGTGTCGTCAGTTCACTCGTCGTCCATAAGTAATATAATACTATACTATCCATCCATCTACATTGTATACCTGTGTTTTTTTTTCTTTCTTCATACTAGTTTAGCAGTCTGCTGACAGTGTCCACCAGATCCGTTATACAGTATATTATATATATATAAGCAGCAGTACGGTAGGCCACGGCTGTACCTACCTCTGTGTCGTCAGTTCACTCGTCGTCCATAAGTAATATAATACTATACTTACTATAGTATATCCATCCATCTACATTGTATACCTGTGGTGGGTTTTTTTTTCTTTATACTAGTTTAGCAGTCTGCTGACAGTGTCCACCAGGTCCGTTATACAGTATATTATATATATAAGCAGCAGTACGGTAGGCCACGGCTGTACCTACCTCTGTGTCGTCAGTGCACTCGTCGTCCATAAGTAATATAATACTATACTATCCATCCATCTACATTGTAAACCTGTGGTGTTTTTTTTTCTTTCTTCATACTAGTTTAGCAGTCTGCTGACAGTGTCCACCAGGTCCGTTATACAGTATATTATATATATATAAGCAGCAGTACGGTAGGCCACGGCTGTTCCTACCTCTGTGTCATCAGTTCACTCGTCGTCCATAAGTAATATAATACTATACTTACTATAGTATATCCATCCATCTACATTGTATACCTGTGGTGTTTTTTTTTTCTTTATACTAGTTTAGCAGTCTAGAGAAACCAATCCACCAGCGCAAATTCAAATAAATAGTAATAATGAATACTTATATTCGTATTGGAGTAAATATTGCCACTCTCTTCTCCCAATCGGATGGCACAGATATTATAGGAGAGATAATAAAAGTGACATAGTGTAATTCCGTTTTTTTATTACAAATACACATTTAAAACAATTAAAAAGTGACCCATCAAGGGTGATAAACAATTGGACACACACAGATTAAAAACAATGAACAATATGCCACAAGAAGCTGATTAATCGATGTAATTACCGAAACAATTGTGAGGACTATCTCATTGGTCCTCTAACACACATGAATCACAATCACTTTGTGTAAAACAGCAGCATGTGGTATATCAGAAAGCCATGGTATCCTGCATCAAACGGTCAGGTGGATAATTACCATATAGATGTAAAGAAATGGCAATGCTGGAATCTTATTCGCACAGGAATCAAGGGAGTCCAAGGCTGCAGCTCCTAGTCTCTCTGCCCAATCCGCCTTCCCGATGGTCCAGTCACCAGGCCACGGCACCCACGCGTTCCGACCCTGCCCTGGGGTCTTTCTCAAGGTAAGCCTTAAGCAGTGTGTCCTCATTCATTCAGGGGCACTTATAAATCCCCCGCTCTAGTCCTATTGGTCCCGGCGCGTGAATCCCTAGACAGCTGTGACTACGAGTCCCATGATTCCTTGCGCCAGGACCGTCACTTCCGGTTCCTCTTAATCGCATCTCGTTGTCATAGCGACGCGTATGTACACGGACTTAGCTGTTACAAAGCAGAGAATAGTGTACAATGTTACTGAGACCTATATATTGCAGACAGCATCATCCCATCACCTTTTTTATGCTACATAGGGACAGACGAGCCATATTATAGTACAAGGTCAAGAATAAGCTTCAAGGTTCTAATGAGGAATTATGCAGCAAGTTCTTAAAAAAATCACCATAGCACCCCGTGATACTTTTAGATGACTATTTATAACTCTGCTTTATCCCTATCGCAAGAAACACTGAAACTGCCAAAGAATAAATTATATACCGAACTGAAGACAGAAAAAAGTCTATTAGTCTGGCATCTCGCGGATTGAAAAGGCAAAGCATTGTGAAAAAGAGACCTAGCCAGAAAAATTAAAGAAACCATTTTACTTCAAAGTCGGCATTTAAGCCGCCTGGTTTCAGTGTTCCTAATTGGTATATTCTCTTCATTTCGGCTTTTGCTAGTTGAGTACTTGTATCCCTCTTTCTCCAATGTCCTCTCACCCACTGGATGCCAATAAAATGTTTAATAGCTGTGGGGGAACAATCATGACATCTCCGAAAATGGTCTGACAGTGCATGACTCTCCAGACCATTCTTAATGTTCCGTAGATGTTCCCCAATACGGACCTTAAGGGGTCTTGATGTCCTGCCTATGTAGGACAGACCGCAAATGCATTCAATATTGTAAATGACATTTTTAGTGTGACATGTGATAAACTCGTTGATTTCCCATGTATTGTTGTTAATTGATACATTGGTAATTTTACTGGTACTTTTCACTTTAACCGCCTTACAGCCGACACAGGTCCCACACCTAAAGAACCCTTTGGTTTTAATCCCTACCGCAGGTTTTGATGATGGGAGAGCACTTTTTACCAATCTTGTGCCAATATTCGGGGCTCGCCTGTAAATATACTTGGGTCTACCTGGTAAATGTTTTCCTATAATCGGGTCCTGTTTGAGGATATTCCAATTTTTATTAATGGATTTCTCCACTAATTTGTGTTGCTTGTTGTAGGTGGAAATGAAGGCCCATTCATAATCCTTTGATTTTTCTTTTTTCTGTTTTGATTTGAGTAGGTCCCCTCTCGAGATGTTGCTCACCTCCTCTTTTATTCTGGCAAGTTTCGAAGTATCATATCCACTGGCTTCAAATTTGAGGCACAGTTGGTCTGTCTGTTCCAAAAAAATGTCGGTTTTAGAACAGTTCCTTCTTAACCGTCTTATTTGGCCTCCGGGTATAGATCCTAACCAATTGTGATGGTGGCAACTATCAACTCCTATATAACAAAGGGAGTCAGTGGGTTTAGTGAAATTTTTAGTATGTAGTGTTCCATTATCGACATAGACGGAAATATCTAAAAAATTCACTGACACCCTGCTACTATGAAAAGTAAACTCAATATTTGAGGTGTTATTATTCAAGTATGTGCAAAAATCTAATAAAGATGCCTCCTCTCCTTCCCACACGAATAAAACATCATCTATATACCTGGACCAGGACACTAGGTTCGCTCCGTGGGGATGGTCCCCCCAAATGTGGGTTTCCTCCCATTGCCCCAAAAAGATGTTCGCATAACTCGGAGCGAACCTAGTGCCCATAGCGGTCCCCACTTTCTGTATATAGAACTGTTCATCGAAGACAAAAAAATTGTTAGTCAGGATGAATCTGACTGCCTCCACCAGAAACTCCTGCAAACCTGGGTCTATCTCGCTCTTCTTCAAGCAGTTCTCGATCGCCGAAATCCCTTCCTGATGGTCTATAATGGTGTAGAGTGCTCTTATATCTGCTGTGACCAACGTGTAATTGTCCTGCCACTCCATATTCTCTATCAGATTCAGAACTGCTGTAGTGTCCTTTAAATGGGATTTATTTTGGACCACCAACGGTTGCAGAAAGAAATCGATGAACTCAGACATATTTGCTGTTATCGAATTTATGCCTGATACTATAGGCCTCCCGGGGGGGTTCACAGGGTCTTTGTGCATTTTCGGTAAAATGTAGAGGACAGGAGTATCTGGTTCCAAGTTGATCAAAAATTTTTGTTCTTTCTCCTCCAAGACACCCATTTTGCTATATTTTTCCACCAAGAGTTGCAACCGAGAGATGGTGTTGTCTGTGGGGTCCGCTCTAAGTTTGTGGTAAGTACTCCTGTCCTCAAGCTGCCTGAATACTTCCCTCTCATAATTGGCTCTGTCCATCAGGACCACTCCCCCACCTTTATCAGCAGGCTTGATTACCACCTCAGAGAGGTCTCTAAGGGCTTTTAGTGCCTGTCGTTCCTTATAAGATAAATTGCATTTGCCTTTATTTGTCTCTATTTCCTTAATGTCGTTATGTACTAAATTGAAAAAGGTATCAAGGAAGTTCCCCTTTAAATAAGTGGGATAAAAAATAGACTTTGGTCTGAAGGGGGTATGTGGAGTGTTCTCACTCTCCATTAATCCCTCTTCTTTACTTAGAAAAAACTTTTTAATCGTTAATTTCCTCATGTATTTATGGAGGTCTATATATGTTTCAAATTTATTGAGACCGTTTGTGGGGGCATATTTAAGGCCTTTTTCCAATACAGATGCCTCTTCTTTAGTCAATTCATGCTTACTTAAATTGAAAATTTTGACTCTGTCATCTCTTGATGGTCCATTGTTAGTTTCTTCTGGATTCATATTCTCTTTCCCACTACAGGATGTCTCCTTATGTTTCTTTTTGTTTGTTCTATGTCTATTTTTATTTTTATTCCTCCTAATCTTCTGTTTCTTTTTATCACCCCCTCTTCGTCCCCTGGTTCTTTTCAACGTGTTGGGTATAGGGGTCGGTCCCGGTCTAAAAAACGAGAGGCAGGAAAGTCCTGATCCAATGCCTCATACCGGTTCCGATGTCTAAAGGGTGTATTCTGATTTGGGCCTCTGTTATCCCTTTCTGGAGATTTTCTCATCCCATTCCTTTCTCCATCTCTCCAAGCTCTTAACTCTCTCTCTTTCATATTCCGTTCTGTGGATCTATATTCTCTGAATCTATTCTTAGTATAAATTTTTTCTTCCTTATAGGGTCTCCAGGAGTCCCTGGGGTTATATTTCTGGGTTTCTATTTGATAATTCCCCTTTCCCCTAGATGGATAGGGTTGTTGATTTTTCCAATTGGGATTCCTTCTCCCTACCTTGGGTCTAACTACCTGAGTTTCCTGCAAATCTATTGCAAGAGACTTTGGATGTTGTGCCCCTTTCAAGTTTGTCCCGGTACTGTTTCTGTCTCTTAAAAATTTCCTCCTTTTACGTTCTACTATAATTTTCTCTGCCTTTTTTACACTTAATTCTATTTTGATCTCCCAGTCTTTATAGACCTGGTTATCAATAAATGGTATGGTAAGTTCCTTATGGGTATTAATTTTCTCCTCTAATTGAACTAAGTTTTTCTTTCTATCTTTAATTATCAGTTTCATTAATGAAAATGAACACTCCCTCAGGATGTCGTTCCACTCTTTCACAAAATTAGTATCAGCATTTGAAAAGGAGGCGGTTTTATTCATTGTGAGACCCTTTGGAATCATATCATTTGCGATATACTTCTCAAGGGTCACCACTTCCCACCATGTGTTATTTTCTTTTAGGAGAATGTTTTCTAATCTCCTCATGATGTCGTCGAGGTCGTTGTCCATGACCTCAGTGGGCTCGCCTTCCTGTTCGAATGCTTTATCAAATAGAAATCTTCTATTGTCCCTATATTTGAACATGATTGCTGCACTGAGAAAATGAGATGCAAGGAAAGATACACTACAAGTCAAAGAGGTGCACCGATATCTCTGTGCGCACTATGCAGCTGGTGATAAGTCTCTCAAAACGGAGGTTTTCCCAGCCCTCCACCAGAAAGTCAAAGATGCAACAGAATAGAGAAACCAATCCACCAGCGCAAATTCAAATAAATAGTAATAATGAATACTTATATTCGTATTGGAGTAAATATTGTCACTCTCTTCTCCCAATCGGATGGCACAGATATTATAGGAGAGATAATAAAAGTGACATAGTGTAATTCCGTTTTTTTATTACAAATACACATTTAAAACAATTAAAAAGTGACCCATCCATGAATTGACTAAAGAAGAGGCATCTGTATTGGAAAAAGGCCTTAAATATGCCCCCACAAACGGTCTCAATAAATTTGAAACATATATAGACCTCCATAAATACATGAGGAAATTAACGATTAAAAAGTTTTTTCTAAGTAAAGAAGAGGGATTAATGGAGAGTGAGAACACTCCACATACCCCCTTCAGACCAAAGTCTATTTTTTATCCCACTTATTTAAAGGGGAACTTCCTTGATACCTTTTTCAATTTAGTACATAACGACATTAAGGAAATAGAGACAAATAAAGGCAAATGCAATTTATCTTATAAGGAACGACAGGCACTAAAAGCCCTTAGAGACCTCTCTGAGGTGGTAATCAAGCCTGCTGATAAAGGTGGGGGAGTGGTCCTGATGGACAGAGCCAATTATGAGAGGGAAGTATTCAGGCAGCTTGAGGACAGGAGTACTTACCACAAACTTAGAGCGGACCCCACAGACAACACCATCTCTCGGTTGCAACTCTTGGTGGAAAAATATAGCAAAATGGGTGTCTTGGAGGAGAAAGAACAAAAATTTTTGATCAACTTGGAACCAGATACTCCTGTCCTCTACATTTTACCGAAAATGCACAAAGACCCTGTGAACCCCCCCGGGAGGCCTATAGTATCAGGCATAAATTCGATAACAGCAAATATGTCTGAGTTCATCGATTTCTTTCTGCAACCGTTGGTGGTCCAAAATAAATCCCATTTAAAGGACACTACAGCAGTTCTGAATCTGATAGAGAATATGGAGTGGCAGGACAATTACACGTTGGTCACAGCAGATATAAGAGCACTCTACACCATTATAGACCATCAGGAAGGGATTTCGGCGATCGAGAACTGCTTGAAGAAGAGCGAGATAGACCCAGGTTTGCAGGAGTTTCTGGTGGAGGCAGTCAGATTCATCCTGACTAACAATTTTTTTGTCTTCGATGAACAGTTCTATATACAGAAAGTGGGGACCGCTATGGGCACTAGGTTCGCTCCGAGTTATGCGAACATCTTTTTGGGGCAATGGGAGGAAACCCACATTTGGGGGGACCATCCCCACGGAGCGAACCTAGTGTCCTGGTCCAGGTATATAGATGATGTTTTATTCGTGTGGGAAGGAGAGGAGGCATCTTTATTAGATTTTTGCACATACTTGAATAATAACACCTCAAATATTGAGTTTACTTTTCATAGTAGCAGGGTGTCAGTGAATTTTTTAGATATTTCCGTCTATGTCGATAATGGAACACTACATACTAAAAATTTCACTAAACCCACTGACTCCCTTTGTTATATAGGAGTTGATAGTTGCCACCATCACAATTGGTTAGGATCTATACCCGGAGGCCAAATAAGACGGTTAAGAAGGAACTGTTCTAAAACCGACATTTTTTTGGAACAGACAGACCAACTGTGCCTCAAATTTGAAGCCAGTGGATATGATACTTCGAAACTTGCCAGAATAAAAGAGGAGGTGAGCAACATCTCGAGAGGGGACCTACTCAAATCAAAACAGAAAAAAGAAAAATCAAAGGATTATGAATGGGCCTTCATTTCCACCTACAACAAGCAACACAAATTAGTGGAGAAATCCATTAATAAAAATTGGAATATCCTCAAACAGGACCCGATTATAGGAAAACATTTACCAGGTAGACCCAAGTATATTTACAGGCGAGCCCCGAATATTGGCACAAGATTGGTAAAAAGTGCTCTCCCATCATCAAAACCTGCGGTAGGGATTAAAACCAAAGGGTTCTTTAGGTGTGGGACCTGTGTCGGCTGTAAGGCGGTTAAAGTGAAAAGTACCAGTAAAATTACCAATGTATCAATTAACAACAATACATGGGAAATCAACGAGTTTATCACATGTCACACTAAAAATGTCATTTACAATATTGAATGCATTTGCGGTCTGTCCTACATAGGCAGGACATCAAGACCCCTTAAGGTCCGTATTGGGGAACATCTACGGAACATTAAGAATGGTCTGGAGAGTCATGCACTGTCAGACCATTTTCGGAGATGTCATGATTGTTCCCCCACAGCTATTAAACATTTTATTGGCATCCAGTGGGTGAGAGGACATTGGAGAAAGAGGGATACAAGTACTCAACTAGCAAAAGCCGAAATGAAGAGAATATACCAATTAGGAACACTGAAACCAGGCGGCTTAAATGCCGACTTTGAAGTAAAATGGTTTCTTTAATTTTTCTGGCTAGGTCTCTTTTTCACAATGCTTTGCCTTTTCAATCCCCGAGATGCCAGACTAATAGACTTTTTTCTGTCTTCAGTTCGGTATATAATTTATTCTTTGGCAGTTTCAGTGTTTCTTGCGATAGGGATAAAGCAGAGTTATAAATAGTCATCTAAAAGTATCACGGGGTGCTATGGTGATTTTTTTAAGAACTTGCTGCATAATTCCTCATTAGAACCTTGAAGCTTATTCTTGACCTTGTACTATAATATGGCTCGTCTGTCCCTATGTAGCATAAAAAAGGTGATGGGATGATGCTGTCTGCAATATATAGGTCTCAGTAACATTGTACACTATTCTCTGCTTTGTAACAGCTAAGTCCGTGTACATACGCGTCGCTATGACAACGAGATGCGATTAAGAGGAACCGGAAGTGACGGTCCTGGCGCAAGGAATCATGGGACTCGTAGTCACAGCTGTCTAGGGATTCACGCGCCGGGACCAATAGGACTAGAGCGGGGGATTTATAAGTGCCCCTGAATGAATGAGGACACACTGCTTAAGGCTTACCTTGAGAAAGACCCCAGGGCAGGGTCGGAACGCGTGGGTGCCGTGGCCTGGTGACTGGACCATCGGGAAGGCGGATTGGGCAGAGAGACTAGGAGCTGCAGCCTTGGACTCCCTTGATTCCTGTGCGAATAAGATTCCAGCATTGCCATTTCTTTACATCTATATGGTAATTATCCACCTGACCGTTTGATGCAGGATACCATGGCTTTCTGATATACCACATGCTGCTGTTTTACACAAAGTGATTGTGATTCATGTGTGTTAGAGGACCAATGAGATAGTCCTCACAATTGTTTCGGTAATTACATCGATTAATCAGCTTCTTGTGGCATATTGTTCATTGTTTTTAATCTGTGTGTGTCCAATTGTTTATCACCCTTGATGGGTCACTTTTTAATTGTTTTAAATGTGTATTTGTAATAAAAAAACGGAATTACACTATGTCACTTTTATTATCTCTCCTATAATATCTGTGCCATCCGATTGGGAGAAGAGAGTGACAATATTTACTCCAATACGAATATAAGTATTCATTATTACTATTTATTTGAATTTGCGCTGGTGGATTGGTTTCTCTATTCTGTTGCATCTTTGACTTTCTGGTGGAGGGCTGGGAAAACCTCCGTTTTGAGAGACTTATCACCAGCTGCATAGTGCGCACAGAGATATCGGTGCACCTCTTTGACTTGTAGTTTAGCAGTCTGCTGACAGTGTCCACCAGGTCCGTTATACAGTATATTATATATATAAGCAGCAGTACGGTAGGCCACGGCTGTACCTACCTCTGTGTCGTCAGTGCACTCATCGTCCATAAGTAATATAATACTATACTATCCATCCATCTACATTGTATACCTGTGGTGTTTTTTTTTCTTTCTTCATACTAGTTTAGCAGTCTTCTGACAGTGTCCACCAGGTCCGTTATACAGTATATTATATATATATAAGCAGCAGTACGGTAGGCCATGGCTGTACCTACCTCTGTGTCGTCAGTGCACTCGTCGTCCATACGTAATATAATACTATACTATCCATCCATCTACATTGTATACCTGTGGTGTTTTTTTTTCTTTCTTCATACTAGTTTAGCAGTCTGCTGACAGTGTCCACCAGGTCCGTTATACAGTATATTATATATATAAGCAGCAGTACGGTAGGCCACGGCTGTACCTACCTCTGTGTCGTCAGTGCACTCGTCGTCCATAAGTAATATAATACTATACTATCCATCCATCTACATTGTATACCTGTGGTGTTTTTTTTTTTTTTCTTCATACTAGTTTAGCAGTCTTCTGACAGTGTCCACCAGGTCCGTTATACAGTATATTATATATATATAAGCAGCAGTACGGTAGGCCACGGCTGTACCTACCTCTGTGTCATCAGTGCACTCGTCGTCCATACGTAATATAATACTATACTATCCGTCCATCTACATTGTATACCTGTGGTGTTTTTTTTTTCTTTCTTCATACTAGTTTAGCAGTCTGCTGACAGTGTCCACCAGGTCCGTTATACAGTATATTATATATATAAGCAGCAGTACGGTAGGCCACGGCTGTACCTACCTCTGTGTCGTCAGTTCACTCGTCGTCCATAAGTAATATAATACTATACTATCCATCCATCTACATTGTATACCTGTGTTTTTTTTTTCTTTCTTCATACTACTTTAGCAGTCTGCTGACAGTGTCCACCAGATCCGTTATACAGTATATTATATATATATAAGCAGCAGTACGGTAGGCCACGGCTGTACCTACCTCTGTGTTGTCAGTTCACTCGTCGTCCATAAGTAATATAATACTATACTTACTATAGTATATCCATCCATCTACATTGTATACCTGTGGTGGTTTTTTTTTTTCTTTATACTAGTTTAGCAGTCTGCTGACAGTGTCCACCAGGTCCGTTATACAGTATATTATATATATAAGCAGCAGTTCGGTAGGCCACGGCTGTACCTACCTCTGTGTCGTCAGTGCACTCGTCGTCCATAAGTAATATAATACTATACTATCCATCCATCTACATTGTAAACCTGTGGTGTTTTTTTTTTTCTTTCTTCATACTAGTTTAGCAGTCTTCTGACAGTGTCCACCAGGTCCGTTATACAGTATATTATATATATTTAAGCAGCAGTACGGTAGGCCATGGCTGTACCTACCTCTGTGTCGTCAGTGCACTCGTCGTCCATACGTAATATAATACTATACTATCCATCCATCTACATTGTATACCTGTGGTGTTTTTTTTTCTTTCTTCATACTAGTTTAGCAGTCTGCTGACAGTGTCCACCAGGTCCGTTATACAGTATATTATATATATAAGCAGCAGTACGGTAGGCCACGGCTGTACCTACCTCTGTGTCGTCAGTTCACTCGTCGTCCATAAGTAATATAATACTATACTATCCATCCATCTACATTGTATACCTGTGTTTTTTTTTTCTTTCTTCATACTAGTTTAGCAGTCTGCTGACAGTGTCCACCAGATCCGTTATACAGTATATTATATATATATATAATATATAAGCAGCAGTACGGTAGGCCACGGCTGTACCTACCTCTGTGTCGTCAGTGCACTCATCGTCCATAAGTAATATAATACTATACTTACTATAGTATATCCATCCATCTACATTGTATACCTGTGGTGGTTTTTTTTTTTCTTTATACTAGTTTAGCAGTCTGCTGACAGTGTCCACCAGGTCCGTTATACAGTATATTATATATATAAGCAGCAGTACGGTAGGCCACGGCTGTACCTACCTCTGTGTCGTCAGTGCACTCGTCGTCCATAAGTAATATAATACTATACTATCCATCCATCTACATTGTAAACCTGTGGTGTTTTTTTTTTTTTCTTCATACTAGTTTAGCAGTCTTCTGACAGTGTCCACCAGGTCCGTTATACAGTATATTATATATATATAAGCAGCAGTACGGTAGGCCACGGCTGTACCTACCTCTGTGTCGTCAGTTCACTCGTCGTCCATAAGTAATATAATACTATACTTACTATAGTATATCCATCCATCTACATTGTATACCTGTGGTGGGTTTTTTTTCTTTATACTAGTTTAGCAGTCTGCTGACAGTGTCCACCAGGTCCGTTATACAGTATATTATATATATATATAAGCAGCAGTACGGTAGGCCACGGCTGTACCTACCTCTGTGTCGTCAGTGCACCTGTCGTCCATAAGTGATATAATACTATACTATCCATCCATCTACATTGTATACCTGTGGTGTTTTTTTTTCTTTCTTCATACTAGTTTAGCAGTCTTCTGACAGTGTCCACCAGGTCCGTTATACAGTATATTATATATATATAAGCAGCAGTACGGTAGGCCATGGCTGTACCTACCTCTGTGTCGTCAGTGCACTCGTCGTCCATACGTAATATAATACTATACTATCCATCCATCTACATTGTATACCTGTGGTGTTTTTTTTTCTTTCTTCATACTAGTTTAGCAGTCTGCTGACAGTGTCCACCAGGTCCGTTATACAGTATATTATATATATAAGCAGCAGTACGGTAGGCCACGGCTGTACCTACCTCTGTGTCGTCAGTTCACTCGTCGTCCATAAGTAATATAATACTATACTATCCATCCATCTACATTGTATACCTGTGTTTTTTTTTCTTTCTTCATACTAGTTTAGCAGTCTGCTGACAGTGTCCACCAGGTCCGTTATACAGTATATTATATATATATAAGCAGCAGTACGGTAGGCCACGGCTGTACCTACCTCTGTGTCGTCAGTTCACTCGTCGTCCATAAGTAATATAATACTATACTTACTATAGTATATCCATCCATCTACATTGTATACCTGTGGTGGTTTTTTTTTTCTTTATACTAGTTTAGCAGTCTGCTGACAGTGTCCACCAGGTCCGTTATACAGTATATTATATATATAAGCAGCAGTACGGTAGGCCACGGCTGTACCTACCTCTGTGTCGTCAGTGCACTCGTCGTCCATAAGTAATATAATACTATACTATCCATCCATCTACATTGTAAACCTGTGGTGTTTTTTTTTCTTTCTTCATACTAGTTTAGCAGTCTGCTGACAGTGTCCACCAGGTCCGTTATACAGTATATTATATATATAAGCAGCAGTACGGTAGGCCACGGCTGTTCCTACCTCTGTGTCGTCAGTTCACTCGTCGTCCATAAGTAATATAATACTATACTTACTATAGTATATCCATCCATCTACATTGTATACCTGTGGTGTTTTTTTTTTCTTTATACTAGTTTAGCAGTCTGCTGACAGTGTCCACCAGGTCCGTTATACAGTATATTATATATATAAGCAGCAGTACGGTAGGCCACGGCTGTACCTACCTCTGTGTCGTCAGTGCACTCGTCGTCCATAAGTAATATAATACTATACTATCCATCCATCTACATTGTATACCTGTGGTGTTTTTTTTTCTTTCTTCATACTAGTTTAGCAGTCTTCTGACAGTGTCCACCAGGTCCGTTATACAGTATATTATATATATATAAGCAGCAGTACGGTAGGCCATGGCTGTACCTACCTCTGTGTCGTCAGTGCACTCGTCGTCCATACGTAATATAATACTATACTATCCATCCATCTACATTGTATACCTGTGGTGTTTTTTTTTCTTTCTTCATACTAGTTTAGCAGTCTGCTGACAGTGTCCACCAGGTCCGTTATACAGTATATTATATATATAAGCAGCAGTACGGTAGGCCACGGCTGTACCTACCTCTGTGTCGTCAGTGCACTCGTCGTCCATAAGTAATATAATACTATACTATCCATCCATCTACATTGTATACCTGTGGTGTTTTTTTTTTTTTTCTTCATACTAGTTTAGCAGTCTTCTGACAGTGTCCACCAGGTCCGTTATACAGTATATTATATATATATAAGCAGCAGTACGGTAGGCCACGGCTGTACCTACCTCTGTGTCATCAGTGCACTCGTCGTCCATACGTAATATAATACTATACTATCCGTCCATCTACATTGTATACCTGTGGTGTTTTTTTTTTCTTTCTTCATACTAGTTTAGCAGTCTGCTGACAGTGTCCACCAGGTCCGTTATACAGTATATTATATATATAAGCAGCAGTACGGTAGGCCACGGCTGTACCTACCTCTGTGTCGTCAGTTCACTCGTCATCCATAAGTAATATAATACTATACTATCCATCCATCTACATTGTATACCTGTGTTTTTTTTTCTTTCTTCATACTACTTTAGCAGTCTGCTGACAGTGTCCACCAGATCCGTTATACAGTATATTATATATATATAAGCAGCAGTACGGTAGGCCACGGCTGTACCTACCTCTGTGTCGTCAGTTCACTCGTCGTCCATAAGTAATATAATACTATACTTACTATAGTATATCCATCCATCTACATTGTATACCTGTGGTGGTTTTTTTTTTTCTTTATACTAGTTTAGCAGTCTGCTGACAGTGTCCACCAGGTCCGTTATACAGTATATTATATATATAAGCAGCAGTTCGGTAGGCCACGGCTGTACCTACCTCTGTGTCGTCAGTGCACTCGTCGTCCATAAGTAATATAATACTATACTATCCATCCATCTACATTGTAAACCTGTGGTGTTTTTTTTTTCTTTCTTCATACTAGTTTAGCAGTCTTCTGACAGTGTCCACCAGGTCCGTTATACAGTATATTATATATATTTAAGCAGCAGTACGGTAGGCCATGGCTGTACCTACCTCTGTGTCGTCAGTGCACTCGTCGTCCATACGTAATATAATACTATACTATCCATCCATCTACATTGTATACCTGTGGTGTTTTTTTTTCTTTCTTCATACTAGTTTAGCAGTCTGCTGACAGTGTCCACCAGGTCCGTTATACAGTATATTATATATATAAGCAGCAGTACGGTAGGCCACGGCTGTACCTACCTCTGTGTCGTCAGTTCACTCGTCGTCCATAAGTAATATAATACTATACTATCCATCCATCTACATTGTATACCTGTGGTTTTTTTTTCTTTCTTCATACTAGTTTAGCAGTCTGCTGACAGTGTCCACCAGATCCGTTATACAGTATATTATATATATATATATATATAAGCAGCAGTACGGTAGGCCACGGCTGTACCTACCTCTGTGTCGTCAGTTCACTCGTCGTCCATAAGTAATATAATACTATACTTACTATCGTATATCCATCCATCTACATTGTATACCTGTGGTGGGTTTTTTTTCCTTTATACTAGTTTTGCAGTCTGCTGACAGTGTCCACCAGGTCCGTTATACAGTATATTATATATATATAAGCAGCAGTACGGTAGGCCATGGCTGTACCTACCTCTGTGTCGTCAGTTCACTCGTCGTCCATAAGTAATATAATACTATACTATCCATCCATCTACATTGTATACCTGTGTTTTTTTTTCTTTCTTCATACTAGTTTAGCAGTCTGCTGACAGTGTCCACCAGATCCGTTATACAGTATATTATATATATATATATATATATAAGCAGCAGTACGGTAGGCCACGGCTGTACCTACCTCTGTGTCGTCAGTTCACTCGTCGTCCATAAGTAATATAATACTATACTTACTATAGTATATCCATCCATCTACATTGTATACCTGTGGTGGTTTTTTTTTCCTTTATACTAGTTTAGCAGTCTGCTGACAGTGTCCACCAGGTCCGTTATACAGTATATTATATGTATAAGCAGCAGTACGGTAGGCCACGGCTGTACCTACCTCTGTGTCGTCAGTGCACTCGTCGTCCATAAGTAATATAATACTATACTATCCATCCATCTACATTGTATACCTGTGGTGTTTTTTTTCTTTTTCTTCATACTAGTTTAGCAGTCTTCTGACAGTGTCCACCAGGTCCGTTATACAGTATATTATATATATATAAGCAGCAGTACGGTATGCCATGGCTGTACCTACCTCTGTGTCGTCAGTGTTCTCATCATCCATAAGTAATATAATACTTTACTATCCATCCATCTACATTGTATACCTGTGGTGTTTTTTTTTTCTTTCTTCAAACTAGTTTAGCAGTCTGCTGACAGTGTCCACCAGGTCCGTTATACAGTATATTATATATATATAAGCAGCAGTACGGTAGGCCACGGCTGTACCTACCTCTGTGTCGTCAGTTCACTCGTCGTCCATAAGTAATATAATACTATTCTTACTATAGTATATCCATCCATCTACATTGTATACCTGTGGTGGGTTTTTTTTTTCTTTATACTAGTTTAGCAGTCTGCTGACAGTGTCCACCAGGTCCAATATACAGTATTTTATATATATAAGCAGCAGTACGGTAGGCCACGGCTGTACCTACCTCTGTGTCGTCAGTTCACTCGTCGTCCATAAGTAATATAATACTATACTATCCATCCATCTACATTGTATACCTGTGTTTTTTTTTCTTTCTTCATACTAGTTTAGCAGTCTGCTGACAGTGTCCACCAGATCCGTTATACAGTATATTATATATATATATATATATATATATAAGCAGCAGTACGGTAGGCCACGGCTGTACCTACCTCTGTGTCGTCAGTTCACTCGTCGTCCATAAGTAATATAATACTATACTTACTATAGTATATCCATCCATCTACATTGTATACCTGTGGTGGGTTTTTTTTTCTTTATACTAGTTTAGCAGTCTGCTGACAGTGTCCACCAGGTCCGTTATACAGTATATTATATATATAAGCAGCAGTACGGTAGGCCACGGCTGTACCTACCTCTGTGTCGTCAGTGCACTCGTCGTCCATAAGTAATATAATACTATTCTATCCATCCATCTACATTGTATACCTGTGGGTTTTTTTTTCTTTCTTCATACTAGTTTAGCAGTCTGCTGACAGTGTCCACCAGGTCCGTTATACAGTATATTATATATATATAAGCAGCAGTACAGTAGGCCACGGCTGTACCTACCTCTGTGTCGTCAGTTCACTCGTCTTCCATAAGTAATATAATACTATTCTTACTATAGTATATCTATCCATCTACATTGTATACCTGTGGTGGTTTTTTTTTTTCTTTATACTAGTTTAGCAGTCTGCTGACAGTGTCCACCAGGTCCGTTATACAGTATATTATATATATAAGCAGCAGTACGGTAGGCCACGGCTGTACTTACCTCTGTGTCGTCAGTGCACTCGTCGTCCATACGTAATATAATACTATACTATCCATCCATCTACATTGTATACCTGTGGTGTTTTTTTTTTCTTTCTTCATACTAGTTTAGCAGTCTGCTGACAGTGTCCACCAGGTCCGTTATACAGTATATTATATATATAAGCAGCAGTACGGTAGGCCACGGCTGTACCTACCTCTGTGTCGTCAGTTCACTCGTCGTCCATAAGTAATATAATACTATACTATCCATCCATCTACATTGTATACCTGTGTTTTTTTTTCTTTCTTCATACTAGTTTAGCAGTCTGCTGACAGTGTCCACCAGATCCGTTATACAGTATATTATATATATATATATATATATATAAGCAGCAGTACGGTAGGCCACGGCTGTACCTACCTCTGTGTCGTCAGTTCACTCGTCGTCCATAAGTAATATAATACTATACTTACTATAGTATATCCATCCATCTACATTGTATACCTGTGGTGGTTTTTTTTTTCTTTATACTAGTTTAGCAGTCTGCTGACAGTGTCCACCAGGTCCGTTATACAGTATATTATATATATAAGCAGCAGTACGGTAGGCCACGGCTGTACCTACCTCTGTGTCGTCAGTGCACTCGTCGTCCATAAGTAATATAATACTATTCTATCCATCCATCTACATTGTATACCTGTGGGTTTTTTTTTCTTTCTTCATACTAGTTTAGCAGTCTGCTGACAGTGTCCACCAGGTCCGTTATACAGTATATTATATATATATAAGCAGCAGTACAGTAGGCCACGGCTGTACCTACCTCTGTGTCGTCAGTTCACTCGTCTTCCATAAGTAATATAATACTATTCTTACTATAGTATATCTATCCATCTACATTGTATACCTGTGGTGGTTTTTTTTTTTCTTTATACTAGTTTAGCAGTCTGCTGACAGTGTCCACCAGGTCCGTTATACAGTATATTATATATATAAGCAGCAGTACGGTAGGCCACGGCTGTACTTACCTCTGTGTCGTCAGTGCACTCGTCGTCCATACGTAATATAATACTATACTATCCATCCATCTACATTGTATACCTGTGGTGTTTTTTTTTTCTTTCTTCATACTAGTTTAGCAGTCTGCTGACAGTGTCCACCAGGTCCGTTATACAGTATATTATATATATAAGCAGCAGTACGGTAGGCCACGGCTGTACCTACCTCTGTGTCGTCAGTTCACTCGTCGTCCATAAGTAATATAATACTATACTATCCATCCATCTACATTGTATACCTGTGTTTTTTTTTCTTTCTTCATACTAGTTTAGCAGTCTGCTGACAGTGTCCACCAGATCCGTTATACAGTATATTATATATATATAAGCAGCAGTACGGTAGGACACGGCTGTACCTACCTCTGTGTCGTCAGTTCACTCGTCGTCCATAAGTAATATAATACTATACTTACTATAGTATATCCATCCATCTACATTGTATACCTGTGGTGGGTTTTTTTTTTCTTTATACTAGTTTAGCAGTCTGCTGACAGTGTCCACCAGGTCCGTTATACAGTATATTATATATATAAGCAGCAGTACGGTAGGCCACGGCTGTACCTACCTCTGTGTCGTCAGTTCACTCGTCGTCCATAAGTAATATAATACTATACTATCCATCCATCTACATTGTATACCTGTGTTTTTTTTTCTTTCTTCATACTAGTTTAGCAGTCTGCTGACAGTGTCCACCAGATCCGTTATACAGTATATTATATATATATAAGCAGCAGTACGGTAGGCCACGGCTGTACCTACCTCTGTGTCGTCAGTTCACTCGTCGTCCATAAGTAATATAATACTATACTTACTATAGTATATCCATCCATCTACATTGTATACCTGTGGTGGTTTTTTTTCTTCTTTATACTAGTTTAGCAGTCTGCTGACAGTGTCCACCAGGTCCGTTATACAGTATATTATATATATAAGCAGCAGTACGGTAGGCCACGGCTGTACCTACCTCTGTGTCGTCAGTGCACTCGTCATCCATAAGTAATATAATACTATACTATCCATCCATCTACATTGTAAACCTGTGGTGTTTTTTTTTCTTTCTTCATACTAGTTTAGCAGTCTGCTGACAGTGTCCACCAGGTCCGTTATACAGTATATTATATATATATAAGCAGCAGTACGGTAGGCCACGGCTGTACCTACCTCTGTGTCGTCAGTTCACTCGTCGTCCATAAGTAATATAATACTATACTTACTATAGTATATCCATCCATCTACATTGTATACCTGTGGTGTTTTTTTTTTCTTTATACTAGTTTAGCAGTCTGCTGACAGTGTCCACCAGGTCCGTTATACAGTATATTATATATATAAGCAGCAGTACGGTAGGCCACGGCTGTACCTACCTCTGTGTCGTCAGTGCACTCGTCGTCCATAAGTAATATAATACTATACTATCCATCCATCTACATTGTATACCTGTGGTGTTTTTTTTTCTTTCTTCATACTAGTTTAGCAGTCTTCTGACAGTGTCCACCAGGTCCGTTATACAGTATATTATATATATATAAGCAGCAGTATGGTAGGCCATGGCTGTACCTACCTCTGTGTCGTCAGTGCACTCGTCGTCCATACGTAATATAATACTATACTATCCATCCATCTACATTGTATACCTGTGGTGTTTTTTTTTCTTTCTTCATACTAGTTTAGCAGTCTGCTGACAGTGTCCACCAGGTCCGTTATACAGTATATTATATATATAAGCAGCAGTACGGTAGGCCACGGCTGTACCTACCTCTGTGTCGTCAGTGCACTCGTCGTCCATAAGTAATATAATACTATACTATCCATCCATCTACATTGTATACCTGTGGTGTTTTTTTTTTCTTTCTTCATACTAGTTTAGCAGTCTTCTGACAGTGTCCACCAGGTCCGTTATACAGTATATTATATATATATAAGCAGCAGTACGGTAGGCCATGGCTGTACCTACCTCTGTGTCGTCAGTGCACTCGTCGTCCATACGTAATATAATACTATACTATCCGTCCATCTATATTGTATACCTGTGGTGTTTTTTTTTTCTTTCTTCATACTAGTTTAGCAGTCTGCTGACAGTGTCCACCAGATCCGTTATACAGTATATTATATATATAAGCAGCAGTACGGTAGGCCACGGCTGTACCTACCTCTGTGTCGTCAGTGCACTCGTCGTCCATAAGTAATATAATACTATACTATCCATCCATCTACATTGTATACCTGTGGTGTTTTTTTTCTTTTTCTTCATACTAGTTTAGCAGTCTTCTGACAGTGTCCACCAGGTCCGTTATACAGTATATTATATATATATAAGCAGCAGTACGGTAGGCCATGGCTGTACCTACCTCTGTGTCGTCAGTGCTCTCATCGTCCATAAGTAATATAATACTATACTATCCATCCATCTACATTGTATACCTGTGGTGTTTTTTTTTTTCTTTCTTCAAACTAGTTTAGCAGTCTGCTGACAGTGTCCACCAGGTCCGTTATACAGTATATTATATATATAAGCAGCAGTACGGTAGGCCACGGCTGTACCTACCTCTGTGTCGTCAGTTCACTCGTCGTCCATAAGTAATATAATACTATACTATCCATCCATCTACATTGTATACCTGTGCTTTTTTTTCTTTCTTCATACTAGTTTAGCAGTCTGCTGACAGTGTCCACCAGATCCGTTATACAGTATATTATATATATATATATATATATATAAGCAGCAGTACGGTAGGCCACGGCTGTACCTACCTCTGTGTCGTCAGTTCACTCGTCGTCCATAAGTAATATAATACTATACTTACTATAGTATATCCATCCATCTACATTGTATACCTGTGGTGGGTCTTTTTTTCTTTATACTAGTTTAGCAGTCTGCTGACAGTGTCCACCAGGTCCGTTATATAGTATATTATATATATAAGCAGCAGTACGGTAGGCCACGGCTGTACCTACCTCTGTGTCGTCAGTGCACTCGTCGTCCATAAGTAATATAATACTATACTATCCATCCATCTACATTGTATACCTGTGGTGTTTTTTTTTTCTTTCTTCATACTAGTTTAGCAGTCTTCTGACAGTGTCCACCAGGTCCGTTATACAGTATATTATATATATATAAGCAGCAGTACGGTAGGCCATGGCTGTACCTACCTCTGTGTCGTCAATGCACTCATCGTCCATAAGTAATATAATACTATACTATCCATCCATCTACATTGTATACCTGTGGTGTTTTTTTTTCTTTCTTCATACTAGTTTAGCAGTCTGCTGATAGTGTCCACCAGATCCGTTATACAGTATATTATATATATATAAGCAGCAGTACGGTAGGCCACGGCTGTACCTACCTCTGTGTCGTCAGTTCACTCGTCTTCCATAAGTAATATAATACTATTCTTACTATAGTATATCCATCCATCTACATTGTATACCTGTGGTGGGTTTTTTTTTCTTTATACTAGTTTAGCAGTCTGCTGACAGTGTCCACCAGGTCCGTTATACAGTATATTATATATATAAGCAGCAGTACGGTAGGCCACGGCTGTACCTACCTCTGTGTCGTCAGTGCACTCGTTGTCCATACGTAATATAATACTATACTATCCATCCATCTACATTGTATACCTGTGGTGTTTTTTTTTTCTTTCTTCATACTAGTTTAGCAGTCTGCTGACAGTGTCCACCAGGTCCGTTATACAGTATATTATATATATAAGCAGCAGTACGGTAGGCCACGGCTGTACCTACCTCTGTGTCGTCAGTTCACTCGTCGTCCATAAGTAATATAATACTATACTATCCATCCATCTACATTGTACACCTGTGTTTTTTTTTTCTTTCTTCATACTAGTTTAGCAGTCTGCTGACAGTGTCCACCAGATCCGTTATACAGTATACAGTATTATATATATATAAGCAGCAGTACGGTAGGCCACGGCTGTACCTACCTCTGTGTCGTCAGTTCACTCGTCGTCCATAAGTAATATAATACTATACTTACTATAGTATATCCATCCATCTACATTGTATACCTGTGTTGGTTTTTTTTTTCTTTATACTAGTTTAGCAGTCTGCTGACAGTGTTCACCAGGTCCATTATACAGTATATTATATATATAAGCAGCAGTACGGTAGGCCACGGCTGTACCTACCTCTGTGTCATCAGTGCACTCGTCGTCCATAAGTAATATAATACTATACTATCCATCCATCTACATTGTAAACCTGTGGTGTTTTTTTTTCTTTCTTCATACTAGTTTAGCAGTCTGCTGACAGTGTCCACCAGGTCCGTTATACAGTATATTATATATATATAAGCAGCAGTACGGTAGGCCACGGCTGTACCTACCTCTGTGTCGTCAGTTCACTCGTCGTCCATAAGTAATATAATACTATACTTACTATAGTATATCCATCCATCTACATTGTATACCTGTGGTGGTTTTTTTTTCTTTATACTAGTTTAGCAGTCTGCTGACAGTGTCCACCAGGTCCGTTATACAGTATATTATATATATAAGCAGCAGTACGGTAGGCCACGGCTGTACCTACCTCTGTGTCGTCAGTGCACTCGTCGTCCATAAGTAATATAATACTATACTATCCATCCATCTACATTGTATACCTGTGGTGTTTTTTTTTCTTTCTTCATACTAGTTTAGCAGTCTTCTGACAGTGTCCACCAGGTCCGTTATACAGTATATTATATATATATAAGCAGCAGTACGGTAGGCCATGGCTGTACCTACCTCTGTGTCGTCAGTGCACTCGTCGTCCATACGTAATATAATACTATACTATCCATCCATCTACATTGTATACCTGTGGTGTTTTTTTTTCTTTCTTCATACTATTTTAGCAGTCTGCTGACAGTGTCCACCAGGTCCGTTATACAGTATATTATATATATAAGCAGCAGTACGGTAGGCCACGGCTGTACCTACCTCTGTGTCGTCAGTGCACTCGTCGTCCATAAGTAATATAATACTATACTATCCATCCATCTACATTGTATACCTGTGGTGTTTTTTTTTTTCTTTCTTCATACTAGTTTAGCAGTCTTCTGACAGTGTCCACCAGGTCCGTTATACAGTATATTATATATATATAAGCAGCAGTACGGTAGGCCATGGCTGTACCTACCTCTGTGTCGTCAGTGCACTCGTCGTCCATACGTAATATAATACTATACTATCCGTCCATCTATATTGTATACCTGTGGTGTTTTTTTTTTTCTTTCTTCATACTAGTTTAGCAGTCTGCTGACAGTGTCCACCAGATCCGTTATACAGTATATTATATATATATATATATATATATATAAGCAGCAGTACGGTAGGCCACGGCTGTACCTACCTCTGTGTCGTCAGTTCACTCGTCGTCCATAAGTAATATAATACTATACTTACTATAGTATATCCATCCATCTACATTGTATACCTGTGGTGGGTTTTTTTTCCTTTATACTAGTTTAGCAGTCTGCTGACAGTGTCCACCAGATCCGTTATACAGTATATTATATATATAAGCAGCAGTACGGTAGGCCACGGCTGTACCTACCTCTGTGTCGTCAGTGCACTCGTCGTCCATAAGTAATATAATACTATACTATCCATCCATCTACATTGTATACCTGTGGTGTTTTTTTTCTTTTTCTTCATACTAGTTTAGCAGTCTTCTGACAGTGTCCACCAGGTCCGTTATACAGTATATTATATATATATAAGCAGCAGTACGGTAGGCCATGGCTGTACCTACCTCTGTGTCGTCAGTGCTCTCATCGTCCATAAGTAATATAATACTATACTATCCATCCATCTACATTGTATACCTGTGGTGTTTTTTTTTTTCTTTCTTCAAACTAGTTTAGCAGTCTGCTGACAGTGTCCACCAGGTCCGTTATACAGTATATTATATATATAAGCAGCAGTACGGTAGGCCACGGCTGTACCTACCTCTGTGTCGTCAGTTCACTCGTCGTCCATAAGTAATATAATACTATACTATCCATCCATCTACATTGTATACCTGTGTTTTTTTTTCTTTCTTCATACTAGTTTAGCAGTCTGCTGACAGTGTCCACCAGATCCGTTATACAGTATATTATATATATATATATATAAGCAGCAGTACGGTAGGCCACGGCTGTACCTACCTCTGTGTCGTCAGTTCACTCGTCGTCCATAAGTAATATAATACTATACTTACTATAGTATATCCATCCATCTACATTGTATACCTGTGGTAGGTTTTTTTTTCTTTATACTAGTTTAGCAGTCTGCTGACAGTGTCCACCAGGTCCGTTATACAGTATATTATATATATAAGCAGCAGTACGGTAGGCCACGGCTGTACCTACCTCTGTGTCATCAGTGCACTCGTCGTCCATAAGTAATATAATACTATACTATCCATCCATCTACATTGTATACCTGTGGTGTTTTTTTTTTCTTTCTTCATACTAGTTTAGCAGTCTTCTGACAGTGTCCACCAGGTCCGTTATACAGTATATTATATATATAAGCAGCAGTACGGTAGGCCATGGCTGTACCTACCTCTGTGTCGTCAGTGCACTCATCGTCCATAAGTAATATAATACTATACTATCCATCCATCTACATTGTATACCTGTGGTGTTTTTTTTTTCTTTCTTCATACTAGTTTAGCAGTCTGCTGATAGTGTCCACCAGATCCGTTATACAGTATATTATATATATATAAGCAGCAGTACGGTAGGCCACGGCTGTACCTACCTCTGTGTCGTCAGTTCACTCGTCTTCCATAAGTAATATAATACTATTCTTACTATAGTATATCCATCCATCTACATTGTATACCTGTGGTGGTTTTTTTTTTCTTTATACTAGTTTAGCAGTCTGCTGACAGTGTCCACCAGGTCCGTTATACAGTATATTATATATATAAGCAGCAGTACGGTAGGCCACGGCTGTACCTACCTCTGTGTCGTCAGTGCACTCGTCGTCCATACGTAATATAATACTATACTATCCATCCATCTACATTGTATACCTGTGGTGTTTTTTTTTTCTTTCTTCATACTAGTTTAGCAGTCTGCTGACAGTGTCCACCAGGTCCGTTATACAGTATATTATATATATAAGCAGCAGTACGGTAGGCCACGGCTGTACCTACCTCTGTGTCGTCAGTTCACTCGTCGTCCATAAGTAATATAATACTATACTATCCATCCATCTACATTGTATACCTGTGTTTTTTTTTCTTTCTTCATACTAGTTTAGCAGTCTGCTGACAGTGTCCACCAGATCCGTTATACAGTATATTATATATATATAAGCAGCAGTACGGTAGGCCACGGCTGTACCTACCTCTTTGTCGTCAGTGCACTCGTCGTCCATAAGTAATATAATACTATACTATCCATCCATCTACATTGTATACCTGTGGTGTTTTTTTTTCTTTCTTCATACTAGTTTAGCAGTCTTCTGACAGTGTCCACCAGGTCCGTTATACAGTATATTATATATATATAAGCAGCAGTACGGTAGGCCATGGCTGTACCTACCTCTGTGTCGTCAGTGCACTCGTCGTCCATAAGTAATATAATACTATACTATCCATCCATCTACATTGTAGAACTGTGGTGTTTTTTTTTCTTTCTTCATACTAGTTTAGCAGTCTGCTGACAGTGTCCACCAGGTCCGTTATACAGTATATTATATATATAAGCAGCAGTACGGTAGGCCACGGCTGTACCTACCTCTGTGTCGTCAGTTCACTCGTCGTCCATAAGTAATATAATACTATACTATCCATCCATCTACATTGTATACCTGTGGTGTTTTTTTTTTTCTTTCTTCACACTAGTTTAGCAGTCTGCTGACAGTGTCCACCAGGTCAGCTTAAACAGTATATTATATATATATAAGCAGCAGTATGGTAGGCCACGGCTGTACCTACCTCTGTGTCGTCAGTTCACTCGTCGTCCATAAGTAATATAATACTATACTTACTATAGTATATCCATCCATCTACATTGTATACCTGTGTTGGTTTTTTTTTTCTTTATACTAGTTTAGCAGTCTGCTGACAGTGTTCACCAGGTCCGTTATACAGTATATTATATATATAAGCAGCAGTACGGTAGGCCACGGCTGTACCTACCTCTGTGTCATCAGTGCACTCGTCGTCCATAAGTAATATAATACTATACTATCCATCCATCTACATTGTAAACCTGTGGTGTTTTTTTTTCTTTCTTCATACTAGTTTAGCAGTCTGCTGACAGTGTCCACCAGGTCCGTTATACAGTATATTATATATATATAAGCAGCAGTACGGTAGGCCACGGCTGTACCTACCTCTGTGTCGTCAGTTCACTCGTCGTCCATAAGTAATATAATACTATACTTACTATAGTATATCCATCCATCTACATTGTATACCTGTGGTGGTTTTTTTTTCTTTATACTAGTTTAGCAGTCTGCTGACAGTGTCCACCAGGTCCGTTATACAGTATATTATATATATAAGCAGCAGTACGGTAGGCCACGGCTGTACCTACCTCTGTGTCGTCAGTGCACTCGTCGTCCATACGTAATATAATACTATACTATCCATCCATCTACATTGTATACCTGTGGTGTTTTTTTTTCTTTCTTCATACTAGTTTAGCAGTCTTCTGACAGTGTCCACCAGGTCCGTTATACAGTATATTATATATATATAAGCAGCAGTACGGTAGGCCATGGCTGTACCTACCTCTGTGTCGTCAGTTCACTCGTCGTCCATAAGTAATATAATACTATACTTACTATAGTATATCCATCCATCTACATTGTATACCTGTGTTGGTTTTTTTTTTCTTTATACTAGTTTAGCAGTCTGCTGACAGTGTTCACCAGGTCCGTTATACAGTATATTATATATATAAGCAGCAGTACGGTAGGCCACGGCTGTACCTACCTCTGTGTCATCAGTGCACTCGTCGTCCATAAGTAATATAATACTATACTATCCATCCATCTACATTGTAAACCTGTGGTGTTTTTTTTTCTTTCTTCATACTAGTTTAGCAGTCTGCTGACAGTGTCCACCAGGTCCGTTATACAGTATATTATATATATATAAGCAGCAGTACGGTAGGCCACGGCTGTACCTACCTCTGTGTCGTCAGTTCACTCGTCGTCCATAAGTAATATAATACTATACTTACTATAGTATATCCATCCATCTACATTGTATACCTGTGGTGGTTTTTTTTTCTTTATACTAGTTTAGCAGTCTGCTGACAGTGTCCACCAGGTCCGTTATACAGTATATTATATATATAAGCAGCAGTACGGTAGGCCACGGCTGTACCTACCTCTGTGTCGTCAGTGCACTCGTCGTCCATACGTAATATAATACTATACTATCCATCCATCTACATTGTATACCTGTGGTGTTTTTTTTTCTTTCTTCATACTAGTTTAGCAGTCTTCTGACAGTGTCCACCAGGTCCGTTATACAGTATATTATATATATATAAGCAGCAGTACGGTAGGCCATGGCTGTACCTACCTCTGTGTCGTCAGTGCACTCGTCGTCCATACGTAATATAATACTATACTATCTATCCATCTACATTGTATACCTGTGGTGTTTTTTTTTCTTTCTTCATACTAGTTTAGCAGTCTGCTGACAGTGTCCACCAGGTCCGTTATACAGTATATTATATATATAAGCAGCAGTGCGGTAGGCCACGGCTGTACCTACCTCTGTGTCGTCAGTTCACTCGTCGTCCATAAGTAATATAATACTATACTATCCATCCATCTACATTGTATACCTGTGTTTTTTTTTCTTTCTTCATACTAGTTTAGCAGTCTGCTGACAGTGTCCACCAGATCCATTATACAGTATATTTTATATATATATATATAAGCAGCAGTACGGTAGGCCACGGCTGTACCTACCTCTGTGTCGTCAGTTCACTCGTCGATAATAAGTAATATAATACTATACTTACTATAGTATATCCATCCATCTACATTGTATACCTGTGGTGGTTTTTTTTTCCTTTATACTAGTTTAGCAGTCTGCTGACAGTGTCCACCAGGTCCGTTATACAGTATATTATATATATAAGCAGCAGTACGGTAGGCCACGGCTGTACCTACCTCTGTGTCATCAGTGCACTCGTCGTCCATAAGTAATATAATACTATACTATCCATCCATCTACATTGTATACCTGTGGTGTTTTTTTTTTCTTTCTTCATACTAGTTTAGAAGTCTGCTGACAGTGTCCACCAGGTCCGTTATACAGTATATTATATATATATAAGCAGCAGTACGGTAGGCCATGGCTGTACCTACCTCTGTGTCGTCAGTGCACTCGTCGTCCATACGTAATATAATACTATACTATCCATCCATCTACATTGTATACCTGTGGTGTTTTTTTTTTTCTTTCTTCATTTTAGTTTAACAGTCTGCTGACAGTGTCCACCAGGTCCGTTATACAGTATATTATATATATAAGCAGCAGTACGGTAGGCCTCGGCTGTACCTACCTCTGTGTCGTCAGTTCACTCGTCGTCCATAAGTAATATAATACTATACTATCCATCCATCTACATTGTATACCTGTGTTTTTTTTTCTTTCTTCATACTAGTTTAGCAGTCTGCTGACAGTGTCCACCAGATCCGTTATACAGTATATTATATATATATATATAAGCAGCAGTACGGTAGGCCACGGCTGTACCTACCTCTGTGTCATCAGTTCACTCGTCGTCCATAAGTAATATAATACTATACTTACTATAGTATATCCATCCATCTACATTGTATACCTCTGGTGGGTTTTTTTTTCTTTATACTAGTTTAGCAGTCTGCTGACAGTGTCCACCAGGTCCGTTATACAGTATATTATATATATAAGCAGCAGTACGGTAGGCCACTGCTGTACCTACCTCTGTGTCGTCAGTACACTCGTCGTCCATAAGTAATATAATACTATACTATCCATCCATCTACATTGTATACCTGTGTTGTTTTTTTTCTTTTTCTTCATACTAGTTTAGCAGTCTTCTGACAGTGTCCACCAGGTCCGTTATACAGTATATTATATATATATAAGCAGCAGTACGGTAGGCCATGGCTGTACCTACCTCTGTGTCATCAGTGCACTCATCGTCCATAAGTAATATAATACTATACTATCCATCCATCTACATTGTATACCTGTGGTGTTTTTTTTTTCTTTCTTCATACTAGTTTAGCAGTCTGCTGACAGTGTCCACTAGGTCCGTTATACAGTATATTATATATATATAAGCAGCAGTACGGTAGGCCACGGCTGTACCTACCTCTGTGTCGTCAGTTCACTCGTCGTCCATAAGTAATATAATACTATTCTTACAATAGTATATCCATCCATCTACATTGTATACCTGTGGTGGGTTTTTTTTTCTTTATACTAGTTTAGCAGTCTGCTGACAGTGTCCACCAGGTCCGTTATACAGTATATTATATATATAAGCAGCAGTACGGTAGGCCACGGCTGTACCTACCTCTGTGTCGTCAGTGCACTCGTCGTCCATACGTAATATAATACTATACTATCCATCCATCTACATTGTATACCTGTGGTGTTTTTTTTTTCTTTCTTCATACTAGTTTAGCAGTCTGCTGACAGTGTCCACCAGGTCCGTTATACAGTATATTATATATATAAGCAGCAGTACGGTAGGCCACGGCTGTACCTACCTCTGTGTCGTCAGTTCACTCGTCGTCCATAAGTAATATAATACTATACTATCCATCCATCTACATTGTATACCTGTGTATTTTTTTTCTTTCTTCATACTAGTTTAGCAGTCTGCTGACAGTGTCCACCAGATCCGTTATACAGTATATTATATATATATATAAGCAGCAGTACGGTAGGCAACGGCTGTACCTACCTCTGTGTCGTCAGTTCACTCGTCGTCCATAAGTAACATAATACTATACTTACTATAGTATATCCATCCATCTACATTGTATACCTGTGGTGGTTTTTTTTTCTTTATACAAGTTTAGCAGTCTGCTGACAGTGTCCACCAGGTCCGTTATACAGTATATTATATATATAAGCAGCAGTACGGTAGGCCACGGCTGTACCTACCTCTGTGTCGTCAGTGCACTCGTCGTCCATAAGTAATATAATACTATACTATCCATCCATCTACATTGTATACCTGTGGTGTTTTTTTTTCTTTCTTCATACTAGTTTAGCAGTCTTCTGACAGTGTCCACCAGGTCCGTTATACAGTATATTATATATATATAAGCAGCAGTACGGTAGGCCATGGCTGTACCTACCTCTGTGTCGTCAGTGCACTCGTCGTCCATACGTAATATAATACTATACTATCCATCCATCTACATTGTATACCTGTGGTGTTTTTTTTTCTTTCTTCATACTAGTTTAGCAGTCTGCTGACAGTGTCCACCAGGTCCGTTATACAGTATATTATATATATAAGCAGCAGTACGGTAGGCCACGGCTGTACCTACCTCTGTGTCGTCAGTTCACTCGTCGTCCATAAGTAATATAATACTATACTATCCATCCATCTACATTGTATACCTGTGTTTTTTTTTCTTTCTTCATACTAGTTTAGCAGTCTGCTGACAGTGTCCACCAGATCCATTATACAGTATATTATATATATATATATATAAGCAGCAGTACGGTAGGCCACGGCTGTACCTACCTCTGTGTCGTCAGTTCACTCGTCGTCCATAAGTAATATAATACTATACTTACTATAGTATATCCATCCATCTACATTGTATACCTGTGGTGGTTTTTTTTTTCTTTATACTAGTTTAGCAGTCTGCTGACAGTGTCCACCAGGTCCGTTATACAGTATATTATATATATAAGCAGCAGTACGGTAGGCCACGGCTGTACCTACCTCTGTGTCATCAGTGCACTCGTCGTCCATAAGTAATATAATACTATACTATCCATCCATCTACATTGTATACCTGTGGTGTTTTTTTTTTCTTTCTTCATACTAGTTTAGCAGTCTGCTGACAGTGTCCACCAGGTCCGTTATACAGTATATTATATATATATAAGCAGCAGTACGGTAGGCCATGGCTGTACCTACCTCTGTGTCGTCAGTGCACTCGTCGTCCATACGTAATATAATACTATACTATCCATCCATCTACATTGTATACCTGTGGTGTTTTTTTTTTCTTTCTTCATTTTAGTTTAGCAGTCTGCTGACAGTGTCCACCAGGTCCGTTATACAGTATATTATATATATAAGCAGCAGTACGGTAGGCCACGGCTGTACCTACCTCTGTGTCGTCAGTTCACTCGTCGTCCATAAGTAATATAATACTATACTATCCATCCATCTACATTGTATACCTGTGTTTTTTTTTCTTTCTTCATACTAGTTTAGCAGTCTGCTGACAGTGTCCACCAGATCCGTTATACAGTATATTATATATATATATATATAAGCAGCAGTACGGTAGGCCACGGCTGTACCTACCTCTGTGTCATCAGTTCACTCGTCGTCCATAAGTAATATAATACTATACTTACTATAGTATATCCATCCATCTACATTGTATACCTCTGGTGGGTTTTTTTTTTCTTTATACTAGTTTAGCAGTCTGCTGACAGTGTCCACCAGGTCCGTTATACAGTATATTATATATATAAGCAGCAGTACGGTAGGCCACTGCTGTACCTACCTCTGTGTCGTCAGTGCACTCGTCGTCCATAAGTAATATAATACTATACTATCCATCCATCTACATTGTATACCTGTGTTGTTTTTTTTCTTTTTCTTCATACTAGTTTAGCAGTCTTCTGACAGTGTCCACCAGGTCCGTTATACAGTATATTATATATATATAAGCAGCAGTACGGTAGGCCATGGCTGTACCTACCTCTGTGTCATCAGTGCACTCATCGTCCATAAGTAATATAATACTATACTATCCATCCATCTACATTGTATACCTGTGGTGTTTTTTTTTTCTTTCTTCATACTAGTTTAGCAGTCTGCTGACAGTGTCCACTAGGTCCGTTATACAGTATATTATATATATATAAGCAGCAGTACGGTAGGCCACGGCTGTACCTACCTCTGTGTCGTCAGTTCACTCGTCGTCCATAAGTAATATAATACTATTCTTACTATAGTATATCCATCCATCTACATTGTATACCTGTGGTGGGTTTTTTTTTCTTTATACTAGTTTAGCAGTCTGCTGACAGTGTCCACCAGGTCCGTTATACAGTATATTATATATATAAGCAGCAGTACGGTAGGCCACGGCTGTACCTACCTCTGTGTCGTCAGTGCACTCGTCGTCCATACGTAATATAATACTATACTATCCATCCATCTACATTGTATACCTGTGGTGTTTTTTTTTCTTTCTTCATACTAGTTTAGCAGTCTGCTGACAGTGTCCACCAGGTCCGTTATACAGTATATTATATATATAAGCAGCAGTACGGTAGGCCACGGCTGTACCTACCTCTGTGTCGTCAGTTCACTCGTCGTCCATAAGTAATATAATACTATACTATCCATCCATCTACATTGTATACCTGTGTTTTTTTTTTCTTTCTTCATACTAGTTTAGCAGTCTGCTGACAGTGTCCACCAGATCCGTTATACAGTATATTATATATATATATAAGCAGCAGTACGGTAGGCAACGGCTGTACCTACCTCTGTGTCGTCAGTTCACTCGTCGTCCATAAGTAATATAATACTATACTTACTATAGTATATCCATCCATCTACATTGTATACCTGTGGTGGGTTTTTTTTCTTTATACTAGTTTAGCAGTCTGCTGACAGTGTCCACCAGGTCCGTTATACAGTATATTATATATATAAGCAGCAGTACGGTAGGCCACGGCTGTACCTACCTCTGTGTCGTCAGTGCACTCGTCGTCCATACGTAATATAATACTATACTATCCATCCATCTACATTGTATACCTGTGGTGTTTTTTTTTCTTTCTTCATACTAGTTTAGCAGTCTTCTGACAGTGTCCACCAGGTCCGTTATACAGTATATTATATATATATAAGCAGCAGTACGGTAGGCCATGGCTGTACCTACCTCTGTGTCGTCAGTGCACTCGTCGTCCATACGTAATATAATACTATACTATCCATCCATCTACATTGTATACCTGTGGTGTTTTTTTTTCTTTCTTCATACTAGTTTAGCAGTCTGCTGACAGTGTCCACCAGGTCCGTTATACAGTATATTATATATATAAGCAGCAGTACGGTAGGCCACGGCTGTACCTACCTCTGTGTCGTCAGTTCACTCGTCGTCCATAAGTAATATAATACTATACTATCCATCCATCTACATTGTATACCTGTGTTTTTTTTTCTTTCTTCATACTAGTTTAGCAGTCTGCTGACAGTGTCCACCAGATCCATTATACAGTATATTATATATATATATAAGCAGCAGTACGGTAGGCCACGGCTGTACCTACCTCTGTGTCGTCAGTTCACTCGTCGTCCATAAGTAATATAATACTATACTTACTATAGTATATCCATCCATCTACATTGTATACCTGTGGTGGTTTTTTTTTTCTTTATACTAGTTTAGCAGTCTGCTGACAGTGTCCACCAGGTCCGTTATACAGTATATTATATATATAAGCAGCAGTACGGTAGGCCACGGCTGTACCTACCTCTGTGTCATCAGTGCACTCGTCGTCCATAAGTAATATAATACTATACTATCCATCCATCTACATTGTATACCTGTGGTGTTTTTTTTTTCTTTCTTCATACTAGTTTAGCAGTCTGCTGACAGTGTCCACCAGGTCCGTTATACAGTATATTATATATATATAAGCAGCAGTACGGTAGGCCATGGCTGTACCTACCTCTGTGTCGTCAGTGCACTCGTCGTCCATACGTAATATAATACTATACTATCCATCCATCTACATTGTATACCTGTGGTGTTTTTTTTTTTCTTTCTTCATTTTAGTTTAGCAGTCTGCTGACAGTGTGCACCAGGTCCGTTATACAGTATATTATATATATAAGCAGCAGTACGGTAGGCCACGGCTGTACCTACCTCTGTGTCGTCAGTTCACTCGTCGTCCATAAGTAATATAATACTATACTATCCATCCATCTACATTGTATACCTGTGTTTTTTTTTCTTTCTTCATACTAGTTTAGCAGTCTGCTGACAGTGTCCACCAGATCCGTTATACAGTATATTATATATATATATATAAGCAGCAGTACGGTAGGCCACGGCTGTACCTACCTCTGTGTCATCAGTTCACTCGTCGTCCATAAGTAATATAATACTATACTTACTATAGTATATCCATCCATCTACATTGTATACCTCTGGTGGTTTTTTTTTTTCTTTATACTAGTTTAGCAGTCTGCTGACAGTGTCCACCAGGTCCGTTATACAGTATATTATATATATAAGCAGCAGTACGGTAGGCCACTGCTGTACCTACCTCTGTGTCGTCAGTGCACTCGTCGTCCATAAGTAATATAATACTATACTATCCATCCATCTACATTGTATACCTGTGTTGTTTTTTTTCTTTTTCTTCATACTAGTTTAGCAGTCTTCTGACAGTGTCCACCAGGTCCGTTATACAGTATATTATATATATATAAGCAGCAGTACGGTAGGCCATGGCTGTACCTACCTCTGTGTCATCAGTGCACTCATCGTCCATAAGTAATATAATACTATACTATCCATCCATCTACATTGTATACCTGTGGTGTTTTTTTTTTTCTTTCTTCATACTAGTTTAGCAGTCTGCTGACAGTGTCCACTAGGTCCGTTATACAGTATATTATATATATATAAGCAGCAGTACGGTAGGCCACGGCTGTACCTACCTCTGTGTCGTCAGTTCACTCGTCGTCCATAAGTAATATAATACTATTCTTACTATAGTATATCCATCCATCTACATTGTATACCTGTGGTGGTTTTTTTTTTCTTTATACTAGTTTAGCAGTCTGCTGACAGTGTCCACCAGGTCCGTTATACAGTATATTATATATATAAGCAGCAGTACGGTAGGCCACGGCTGTACCTACCTCTGTGTCGTCAGTGCACTCGTCGTCCATACGTAATATAATACTATACTATCCTTCCATCTACATTGTATACCTGTGGTGTTTTTTTTTTCTTTCTTCATACTAGTTTAGCAGTCTGCTGACAGTGTCCACCAGGTCCGTTATACAGTATATTATATATATAAGCAGCAGTACGGTAGGCCACGGCTGTACCTACCTCTGTGTCGTCAGTTCACTCATCGTCCATAAGTAATATAATACTATACTATCCATCCATCTACATTGTATACCTGTGTTTTTTTTTTCTTTCTTCATACTAGTTTAGCAGTCTGCTGACAGTGTCCACCAGATCCGTTATACAGTATATTATATATATAAGCAGCAGTACGGTAGGCCACGGCTGTACCTACCTCTGTGTCGTCAGTTCACTCGTCGTCCATAAGTAATATAATACTATACTTACTATAGTATATCCATCCATCTACATTGTATACCTGTGGTGGTTTTTTTTTCTTTATACTAGTTTAGCAGTCTGCTGACAGTGTCCACCAGGTCCGTTATACAGTATATTATATATATAAGCAGCAGTACGGTAGGCCACGGCTGTACCTACCTCTGTGTCGTCAGTGCACTCGTCGTCCATAAGTAATATAATACTATACTATCCATCCATCTACAATGTATACCTGTGTTTTTTTTCTTTTTCTTCATACTAGTTTAGCAGTCTTCTGACAGTGTCCACCAGGTCCGTTATACAGTATATTATATATATATAAGCAGCAGTACGGTAGGCCATGGCTGTACCTACCTCTGTGTCGTCAGTGCACTCATCGTCCATAAGTAATATAATACTATACTATACATCCATCTACATTGTATACCTGTGGTGTTTTTTTTTTTCTTTCTTCATACTAGTTTAGCAGTCTGCTGACAGTGTCCACCAGGTCCGTTATACAGTATATTATATATATATAAGCAGCAGTACGGTAGGCCACGGCTGTACCTACCTCTGTGTCGTCAGTTCACTCGTCGTCCATAAGTAATATAATACTATTCTTACTATAGTATATCCATCCATCTACATTGTATACCTGTGGTGGTTTTTTTTTTCTTTATACTAGTTTAGCAGTCTGCTGACAGTGTCCACCAGGTCCGTTATACAGTATATTATATATATATAAGCAGCAGTACGGTAGGCCACGGCTGTACCTACCTCTGTGTCGTCAGTGCACTCGTCGTCCATACGTAATATAATACTATACTATCCATCCATCTACATTGTATACCTGTGGTGTTTTTTTTTTCTTTCTTCATACTAGTTTAGCAGTCTGCTGACAGTGTCCACCAGGTCCGTTATACAGTATATTATATATATAAGCAGCAGTACGGTAGGCCTCGGCTGTACCTACCTCTGTGTCATCAGTTCACTCGTCGTCCATAAGTAATATAATACTATACTTACTATAGTATATCCATCCATCTACATTGTATACCTGTGGTGGTATTTTTTTTTCTTTATACTAGTTTAGCAGTCTGCTGACAGTGTCCACCAGGTCCGTTATACAGTATATTATATATATAAGCAGCAGTACGGTAGGCCACGGCTGTACCTACCTCTGTGTCGTCAGTGCACTCGTCGTCCATAAGTAATATAATACTATACTATCCATCCATCTACATTGTATACCTGTGGTTTTTTTTTTTCTTTCTTCATACTAGTTTAGCAGTCTTCTGACAGTGTCCACCAGGTCCGTTATACAGTATATTATATATATATAAGCTGCAGTACGGTAGGCCATGGCTGTACCTACCTCTGTGTCGTGAGTGCACTCGTCGTCCATACGTAATATAATACTATACTATCCATCCATCTACATTGTATACCTGTGGTGTTTTTTTTTCTTTCTTCATACTAGTTTAGCAGTCTGCTGACAGTGTCCACCAGGTCCGTTATACAGTATATTATATATATAAGCAGCAGTACGGTAGGCCACGGCTGTACCTACCTCTGTGTCGTCAGTTCACTCGTCGTCTATAAGTAATATAATACTATACTATCCATCCATCTACATTGTATACCTGTGTTTTTTTTTTTTCTTCATACTAGTTTAGCAGTCTGCTGACAGTGTCCACCAGATCCGTTATACAGTAAATTATATATATATATAAGCAGCAGTACGGTAGGCCACGGCTGTACCTACCTCTGTGTCGTCAGTTCACTCGTCGTCCATAAGTAATATAATACTATACTTACTATAGTATATCCATCCATCTACATTGTATACCTGTGGTGGTTTTTTTTTTCTTTATACTAGTTTAGCAGTCTGCTGACAGTGTCCACCAGGTCCGTTATACAGTATATTATATATATAAGCAGCAGTACGGTACGCCACGGCTGTACCTACCTCTGTGTCGTCAGTGCACTCGTCGTCCATAAGTAATATAATACTATACTATCCATCCATCTACATTGTATACCTGTGGTGTTTTTTTTTCTTTCTTCATACTAGTTTAGCAGTCTTCTGACAGTGTCCACCAGGTCCGTTATACAGTATATTATATATATATAAGCTGCAGTACGGTAGGCCATGGCTGTACCTACCTCTGTGTCGTCAGTGCACTCGTCGTCCATACGTATTCTAATACTATACTATCCATCCATCTACATTGTATACCTGTGTTGTTTTTTTTTCTTTCTTCATACTAGTTTAGCAGTCTGCTGACAGTGTCCACCAGGTCCGTTATACAGTATATTATATATATAAGCAGCAGTACGGTAGGCCACGGCTGTACCTACCTCTGTGTCGTCAGTTCACTCGTCGTCCATAAGTAATATAATACTATACTATCCATCCATCTACATTGTATACCTGTGTTTTTTTTTCTTTCTTCATACTAGTTTAGCAGTCTGCTGACAGTGTCCACCAGATCCATTATACAGTATATTATATATATTTATAAGCAGCAGTACGGTAGGCCACGGCTGTACCTACCTCTGTGTCGTCAGTTCACTCGTCGTCCATAAGTAATATAATACTATACCTTACTATAGTATATCCATCCATCTACATTGTATACCTGTGGTGGTTTTTTTTTCTTTATACTAGTTTAGCAGTCTGCTGACAGTGTCCACCAGGTCCGTTATACAGTATATTATATATATAAGCAGCAGTACGGTAGGCCACGGCTGTACCTACCTCTGTGTCGTCAGTGCACTCGTCGTCCATTACGTAATATAATACTATACTATCCATCCATCTACATTGTATACCTGTGGTGTTTTTTTTTCTTTCTTCATACTAGTTTAGCAGTCTTCTGACAGTGTCCACCAGGTCCGTTATACAGTATATTATATATATATAAGCAGCAGTACGGTAGGCCATGGCTGTACCTACCTCTGTGTCGTCAGTGCACTCGTCGTCCATACGTAATATAATACTATACTATCTATCCATCTACATTGTATACCTGTGGTGTTTTTTTTTCTTTCTTCATACTAGTTTAGCAGTCTGCTGACAGTGTCCACCAGGTCCGTTATACAGTATATTATATATATAAGCAGCAGTGCGGTAGGCCACGGCTGTACCTACCTCTGTGTCGTCAGTTCACTCGTCGTCCATAAGTAATATAATACTATACTATCCATCCATCTACATTGTATACCTGTGTTTTTTTTTCTTTCTTCATACTAGTTTAGCAGTCTGCTGACAGTGTCCACCAGATCCATTATACAGTATATTATATATATATTATAAGCAGCAGTACGGTAGGCCACGGCTGTACCTACCTCTGTGTCGTCAGTTCACTCGTCGATAATAAGTAATATAATACTATACTTACTATAGTATATCCATCCATCTACATTGTATACCTGTGGTGGTTTTTTTTTCCTTTATACTAGTTTAGCAGTCTGCTGACAGTGTCCACCAGGTCCGTTATACAGTATATTATATATATAAGCAGCAGTACGGTAGGCCACGGCTGTACCTACCTCTGTGTCATCAGTGCACTCGTCGTCCATAAGTAATATAATACTATACTATCCATCCATCTACATTGTATACCTGTGGTGTTTTTTTTTTCTTTCTTCATACTAGTTTAGAAGTCTGCTGACAGTGTCCACCAGGTCCGTTATACAGTATATTATATATATATAAGCAGCAGTACGGTAGGCCATGGCTGTACCTACCTCTGTGTCGTCAGTGCACTCGTCGTCCATACGTAATATAATACTATACTATCCATCCATCTACATTGTATACCTGTGGTGTTTTTTTTTTTCTTTCTTCATTTTAGTTTAACAGTCTGCTGACAGTGTCCACCAGGTCCGTTATACAGTATATTATATATATAAGCAGCAGTACGGTAGGCCTCGGCTGTACCTACCTCTGTGTCGTCAGTTCACTCGTCGTCCATAAGTAATATAATACTATACTATCCATCCATCTACATTGTATACCTGTGTTTTTTTTTCTTTCTTCATACTAGTTTAGCAGTCTGCTGACAGTGTCCACCAGATCCGTTATACAGTATATTATATATATATATATAAGCAGCAGTACGGTAGGCCACGGCTGTACCTACCTCTGTGTCATCAGTTCACTCGTCGTCCATAAGTAATATAATACTATACTTACTATAGTATATCCATCCATCTACATTGTATACCTCTGGTGGGTTTTTTTTTCTTTATACTAGTTTAGCAGTCTGCTGACAGTGTCCACCAGGTCCGTTATACAGTATATTATATATATAAGCAGCAGTACGGTAGGCCACTGCTGTACCCTACCTCTGTGTCGTCAGTACACTCGTCGTCCATAAGTAATATAATACTATACTATCCATCCATCTACATTGTATACCTGTGTTGTTTTTTTTCTTTTCTTCATACTAGTTTAGCATGTCTTCTGACAGTGTCCACCAGGTCCGTTATGACAGTATATTATATATATATAAGCAGCAGTACGGTAGGCCATGGCTGTACCTACCTCTGTGTCATCAGTGCACTCATCGTCCATAAGTAATATAATACTATACTATCCATCCATCTACATTGTATACCTGTGGTGTTTTTTTTTTTCTTTCTTCATACTAGTTTAGCAGTCTGCTGACAGTGTCCACTAGGTCCGTTATACAGTATATTATATATATATAAGCAGCAGTACGGTAGGCCACGGCTGTACCTACCTCTGTGTCGTCAGTTCACTCGTCGTCCATAAGTAATATAATACTATTCTTACAATAGTATATATCCATCCATCTACATTGTATACCTGTGGTGGGTTTTTTTTTCTTTATACTAGTTTAGCAGTCTGCTGACAGTGTCCACCAGGTCCGTTATACAGTATATTATATATATAAGCAGCAGTACGGTAGGCCACGGCTGTACCTACCTCTGTGTCGTCAGTGCACTCGTCGTCCATACGTAATATAATACTATTGCTATCCATCCATCTACATTGTATACCTGTGGTGTTTTTTTTTTCTTTCTCATACTAGTTTAGCAGTCTGCTGACAGTGTCCACCAGGTCCGTTATACAGTATATTATATATATAAGCAGCAGTACGGTAGGCCACGGCTGTACCTACCTCTGTGTCGTCAGTTCACTCGTCGTCCATAAGTAATATAATACTATACTATCCATCCATCTACATTGTATACCTGTGTATTTTTTTTCTTTTCTTCATACTAGTTTAGCAGTCTGCTGACAGTGTCCACCAGATCCGTTATACAGTATATTATATATATATATAAGCAGCAGTACGGTAGGGCAACGGCTGTACCTACCTCTGTGTCGTCAGTTCACTCGTCGTCCATAAGTAACATAATACTATACTTACTATAGTATATCCATCCATCTACATTGTATACCTGTGGTGTTTTTTTTTTCTTTATACAAGTTAGCAGTCTGCTGACAGTGTCCACCAGGTCCGTTATACAGTATATTATATATATAAGCAGCAGTACGGTAGGCCACGGCTGTACCTACCTCTGTGTCGTCAGTGCACTCGTCGTCCATAAGTAATATAATACTATACTATCCATCCATCTACATTGTATACCTGTGGTGTGTTTTTTTCTTTCTTCATACTAGTTTAGCAGTCTTCTGACAGTGTCCACCAGGTCCGTTATACAGTATATTATATATATATAAGCAGCAGTACGGTAGGCCATGGCTGTACCTACCTCTGTGTCGTCAGTGCACTCGTCGTCCATTACGTAATATAATACTATACTATCCATCCATCTACATTGTATACCTGTGGTGTTTTTTTTTCTTTCTTCATACTAGTTTAGCAGTCTGCTGACAGTGTCCACCAGGTCCGTTATACAGTATATTATATATATAAGCAGCAGTACGGTAGGCCACGGCTGTACCTACCTCTGTGTCGTCAGTTCACTCGTCGTCCATAAGTAATATAATACTATACTATCCATCAATCTACATTGTATACCTGTGTTTTTTTTTCTTTCTTCATACTAGTTTAGCAGTCTGCTGACAGTGTCCACCAGATCCATTATACAGTATATTATATATATATATATATAAGCAGCAGTACGGTAGGCCACGGCTGTACCTACCTCTGTGTCGTCAGTTCACTCGTCGTCCATAAGTAATATAATACTATACTTACTATAGTATATCCATCCATCTACATTGTATACCTGTGGTGGTTTTTTTTTTCTTTATACTAGTTTAGCAGTCTGCTGACAGTGTCCACCAGGTCCGTTATACAGTATATTATATATATAAGCAGCAGTACGGTAGGCCAACGGCTGTACCTACCTCTGTGTCATCAGTGCACTCGTCGTCCATAAGTAATATAATACTATACTATCCATCCATCTACATTGTATACCTGTGGTGTTTTTTTTTTCTTTCTTCATACTAGTTTAGCAGTCTGCTGACAGTGTCCACCAGGTCCGTTATACAGTATATTATATATATATAAGCAGCAGTACGGTAGGCCATGGCTGTACCTACCTCTGTGTCGTCAGTGCACTCGTCGTCCATACGTAATATAATACTATACTATCCATCCATCTACATTGTATACCTGTGGTGTTTTTTTTTTTCTTTCTTCATTTTAGTTTAGCAGTCTGCTGACAGTGTCCACCAGGTCCGTTATACAGTATATTATATATATAAGCAGCAGTACGGTAGGCCACGGCTGTACCTACCTCTGTGTCGTCAGTTCACTCGTCGTCCATAAGTAATATAATACTATACTATCCATCCATCTACATTGTATACCTGTGTTTTTTTTTCTTTCTTCATACTAGTTTAGCAGTCTGCTGACAGTGTCCACCAGATCCGTTATACAGTATATTATATATATATATATATATAAGCAGCAGTACGGTAGGCCACGGCTGTACCTACCTCTGTGTCATCAGTTCACTCGTCGTCCATAAGTAATATAATACTATACTTACTATAGTATATCCATCCATCTACATTGTATACCTCTGGTGGGTTTTTTTTTTCTTTATACTAGTTTAGCAGTCTGCTGACAGTGTCCACCAGGTCCGTTATACAGTATATTATATATATAAGCAGCAGTACGGTAGGCCACTGCTGTACCTACCTCTGTGTCGTCAGTGCACTCGTCGTCCATAAGTAATATAATACTATACTATCCATCCATCTACATTGTATACCTGTGTTGTTTTTTTTCTTTTTCTTCATACTAGTTTAGCAGTCTTCTGACAGTGTCCACCAGGTCCGTTATACAGTATATTATATATATATAAGCAGCAGTACGGTAGGCCATGGCTGTACCTACCTCTGTGTCATCAGTGCACTCATCGTCCATAAGTAATATAATACTATACTATCCATCCATCTACATTGTATACCTGTGGTGTTTTTTTTTCTTTCTTCATACTAGTTTAGCAGTCTGCTGACAGTGTCCACTAGGTCCGTTATACAGTATATTATATATATATAAGCAGCAGTACGGTAGGCCACGCTGTACCTACCCTCTGTGTCGTCAGTTCACTCGTCGTCCATAAGTAATATAATACTATTCTTACTATAGTATATCCATCCATCTACATTGTATACCTGTGGTGGGTTTTTTTTCTTTATACTAGTTTAGCAGTCTGCTGACAGTGTCCACCAGGTCCGTTATACAGTATATTATATATATAAGCAGCAGTACGGTAGGCCACGGCTGTACCTACCTCTGTGTCGTCAGTGCACTCGTCGTCCATACGTAATATAATACTATACTATCCATCCATCTACATTGTATACCTGTGGTGTTTTTTTTTTCTTTCTTCATACTAGTTTAGCAGTCTGCTGACAGTGTCCACCAGGTCCGTTATACAGTATATTATATATATAAGCAGCAGTACGGTAGGCCACGGCTGTACCTACCTCTGTGTCGTCAGTTCACTCGTCGTCCATAAGTAATATAATACTATACTATCCATCCATCTACATTGTATACCTGTGTTTTTTTTTCTTTCTTCATACTAGTTTAGCAGTCTGCTGACAGTGTCCACCAGATCCGTTATACAGTATATTATATATATATATAAGCAGCAGTACGGTAGGCAACGGCTGTACCTACCTCTGTGTCGTCAGTTCACTCGTCGTCCATAAGTAATATAATACTATACTTACTATAGTATATCCATCCATCTACATTGTATACCTGTGGTGGGTTTTTTTTCTTTATACTAGTTTAGCAGTCTGCTGACAGTGTCCACCAGGTCCGTTATACAGTATATTATATATATAAGCAGCAGTACGGTAGGCCACGGCTGTACCTACCTCTGTGTCGTCAGTGCACTCGTCGTCCATACGTAATATAATACTATACTATCCATCCATCTACATTGTATACCTGTGGTGTTTTTTTTTCTTTCTTCATACTAGTTTAGCAGTCTTCTGACAGTGTCCACCAGGTCCGTTATACAGTATATTATATATATATAAGCAGCAGTACGGTAGGCCATGGCTGTACCTACCTCTGTGTCGTCAGTGCACTCGTCGTCCATTACGTAATATAATACTATACTATCCATCCATCTACATTGTATACCTGTGGTGTTTTTTTTCTTTCTTCATACTAGTTTAGCAGTCTGCTGACAGTGTCCACCAGGTCCGTTATACAGTATATTATATATATAAGCAGCAGTACGGTAGGGCCATGGCTGTACCTACCTCTGTGTCGTCAGTTCACTCGTCGTCCATAAGTAATATAATACTATACTATCCATCCATCTACATTGTATACCTGTGTTTTTTTTTCTTTCTTCATACTAGTTTAGCAGTCTGCTGACAGTGTCCACCAGATCCATTATACAGTATATTATATATATATATATAAGCAGCAGTACGGTAGGCCACGGCTGTACCTACCTCTGTGTCGTCAGTTCACTCGTCGTCCATAAGTAATATAATACTATACTTACTATAGTATATCCATCCATCTACATTGTATACCTGTGGTGGTTTTTTTTTTCTTTATACTAGTTTAGCAGTCTGCTGACAGTGTCCACCAGGTCCGTTATACAGTATATTATATATATAAGCAGCAGTACGGTAGGCCACGGCTGTACCTACCTCTGTGTCATCAGTGCACTCGTCGTCCATAAGTAATATAATACTATACTATCCATCCATCTACATTGTATACCTGTGGTGTTTTTTTTTTCTTTCTTCATACTAGTTTAGCAGTCTGCTGACAGTGTCCACCAGGTCCGTTATACAGTATATTATATATATATAAGCAGCAGTACGGTAGGCCATGGCTGTACCTACCTCTGTGTCGTCAGTGCACTCGTCGTCCATACGTAATATAATACTATACTATCCATCCATCTACATTGTATACCTGTGGTGTTTTTTTTTTTCTTTCTTCATTTTAGTTTAGCAGTCTGCTGACAGTGTGCACCAGGTCCGTTATACAGTATATTATATATATAAGCAGCAGTACGGTAGGCCACGGCTGTACCTACCTCTGTGTCGTCAGTTCACTCGTCGTCCATAAGTAATATAATACTCATACTATCCATCCATCTACATTGTATACCTGTGTTTTTTTTTCTTTCTTCATACTAGTTTAGCAGTCTGCTAAGATCCGTTATACAGTATATTATATATATATATATATAAGCAGCAGTACGGTAGGCCACGGCTGTACCTACCTCTGTGTCATCAGTTCACTCGTCGTCCATAAGTAATATAATACTATACTTACTATAGTATATCCATCCATCTACATTGTATACCTCTGGTGGTTTTTTTTTTTCTTTATACTAGTTTAGCAGTCTGCTGACAGTGTCCACCAGGTCCGTTATACAGTATATTATATATATAAGCAGCAGTACGGTAGGCCACTGCTGTACCTACCTCTGTGTCGTCAGTGCACTCGTCGTCCATAAGTAATATAATACTATACTATCCATCCATCTACATTGTATACCTGTGTTGTTTTTTTTCTTTTTCTTCATACTAGTTTAGCAGTCTTCTGACAGTGTCCACCAGGTCCGTTATACAGTATATTATATATATATAAGCAGCAGTACGGTAGGCCATGGCTGTACCTACCTCTGTGTCATCAGTGCACTCATCGTCCATAAGTAATATAATACTATACTATCCATCCATCTACATTGTATACCTGTGGTGTTTTTTTTTTTCTTTCTTCATACTAGTTTAGCAGTCTGCTGACAGTGTCCACTAGGTCCGTTATACAGTATATTATATATATATAAGCAGCAGTACGGTAGGCCACGGCTGTACCTACCTCTGTGTCGTCAGTTCACTCGTCGTCCATAAGTAATATAATACTATTCTTACTATAGTATATCCATCCATCTACATTGTATACCTGTGGTGGTTTTTTTTTTCTTTATACTAGTTTAGCAGTCTGCTGACAGTGTCCACCAGGTCCGTTATACAGTATATTATATATATAAGCAGCAGTACGGTAGGCCACGGCTGTACCTACCTCTGTGTCGTCAGTGCACTCGTCGTCCATACGTAATATAATACTATACTATCCTTCCATCTACATTGTATACCTGTGGTGTTTTTTTTTTCTTTCTTCATACTAGTTTAGCAGTCTGCTGACAGTGTCCACCAGGTCCGTTATACAGTATATTATATATATAAGCAGCAGTACGGTAGGCCACGGCTGTACCTACCTCTGTGTCGTCAGTTCACTCATCGTCCATAAGTAATATAATACTATACTATCCATCCATCTACATTGTATACCTGTGTTTTTTTTTCTTTCTTCATACTAGTTTAGCAGTCTGCTGACAGTGTCCACCAGATCCGTTATACAGTATATTATATATATAAGCAGCAGTACGGTAGGCCACGGCTGTACCTACCTCTGTGTCGTCAGTTCACTCGTCGTCCATAAGTAATATAATACTATACTTACTATAGTATATCCATCCATCTACATTGTATACCTGTGGTGGTTTTTTTTTCTTTATACTAGTTTAGCAGTCTGCTGACAGTGTCCACCAGGTCCGTTATACAGTATATTATATATATAAGCAGCAGTACGGTAGGCCACGGCTGTACCTACCTCTGTGTCGTCAGTGCACTCGTCGTCCATAAGTAATATAATACTATACTATCCATCCATCTACAATGTATACCTGTGTTTTTTTTCTTTTTCTTCATACTAGTTTAGCAGTCTTCTGACAGTGTCCACCAGGTCCGTTATACAGTATATTATATATATATAAGCAGCAGTACGGTAGGCCATGGCTGTACCTACCTCTGTGTCGTCAGTGCACTCATCGTCCATAAGTAATATAATACTATACTATACATCCATCTACATTGTATACCTGTGGTGTTTTTTTTTTTCTTTCTTCATACTAGTTTAGCAGTCTGCCGACAGTGTCCACCAGGTCCGTTATACAGTATATTATATATATATAAGCAGCAGTACGGTAGGCCACGGCTGTACCTACCTCTGTGTCGTCAGTTCACTCGTCGTCCATAAGTAATATAATACTATTCTTACTATAGTATATCCATCCATCTACATTGTATACCTGTGGTGGTTTTTTTTTTCTTTATACTAGTTTAGCAGTCTGCTGACAGTGTCCACCAGGTCCGTTATACAGTATATTATATATATATAAGCAGCAGTACGGTAGGCCACGGCTGTACCTACCTCTGTGTCGTCAGTGCACTCGTCGTCCATACGTAATATAATACTATACTATCCATCCATCTACATTGTATACCTGTGGTGTTTTTTTTTTTCTTTCTTCATACTAGTTTAGCAGTCTGCTGACAGTGTCCACCAGGTCCGTTATACAGTATATTATATATATAAGCAGCAGTACGGTAGGCCTCGGCTGTACCTACCTCTGTGTCATCAGTTCACTCGTCGTCCATAAGTAATATAATACTATACTTACTATAGTATATCCATCCATCTACATTGTATACCTGTGGTGGTATTTTTTTTTCTTTATACTAGTTTAGCAGTCTGCTGACAGTGTCCACCAGGTCCGTTATACAGTATATTATATATATAAGCAGCAGTACGGTAGGCCACGGCTGTACCTACCTCTGTGTCGTCAGTGCACTCGTCGTCCATAAGTAATATAATACTATACTATCCATCCATCTACATTGTATACCTGTGGTTTTTTTTTTTCTTTCTTCATACTAGTTTAGCAGTCTTCTGACAGTGTCCACCAGGTCCGTTATACAGTATATTATATATATATAAGCTGCAGTACGGTAGGCCATGGCTGTACCTACCTCTGTGTCGTGAGTGCACTCGTCGTCCATACGTAATATAATACTATACTATCCATCCATCTACATTGTATACCTGTGGTGTTTTTTTTTCTTTCTTCATACTAGTTTAGCAGTCTGCTGACAGTGTCCACCAGGTCCGTTATACAGTATATTATATATATAAGCAGCAGTACGGTAGGCCACGGCTGTACCTACCTCTGTGTCGTCAGTTCACTCGTCGTCTATAAGTAATATAATACTATACTATCCATCCATCTACATTGTATACCTGTGTTTTTTTTTTTTTCTTCATACTAGTTTAGCAGTCTGCTGACAGTGTCCACCAGATCCGTTATACAGTAAATTATATATATATATAAGCAGCAGTACGGTAGGCCACGGCTGTACCTACCTCTGTGTCGTCAGTTCACTCGTCGTCCATAAGTAATATAATACTATACTTACTATAGTATATCCATCCATCTACATTGTATACCTGTGGTGGTTTTTTTTTTCTTTATACTAGTTTAGCAGTCTGCTGACAGTGTCCACCAGGTCCGTTATACAGTATATTATATATATAAGCAGCAGTACGGTACGCCACGGCTGTACCTACCTCTGTGTCGTCAGTGCACTCGTCGTCCATAAGTAATATAATACTATACTATCCATCCATCTACATTGTATACCTGTGGTGTTTTTTTTTCTTTCTTCATACTAGTTTAGCAGTCTTCTGACAGTGTCCACCAGGTCCGTTATACAGTATATTATATATATATAAGCTGCAGTACGGTAGGCCATGGCTGTACCTACCTCTGTGTCGTCAGTGCACTCGTCGTCCATACGTATTATAATACTATACTATCCATCCATCTACATTGTATACCTGTGGTGTTTTTTTTTCTTTCTTCATACTAGTTTAGCAGTCTTCTGACAGTGTCCACCAGGTCCGTTATACAGTATATTATATATATATAAGCAGCAGTACGGTAGGCCATGGCTGTACCTACCTCTGTGTCGTCAGTGCACTCGTCGTCCATACGTAATATAATACTATACTATCCATCCATCTACATTGTATACCTGTGTTGTTTTTTTTTCTTTCTTCATACTAGTTTAGCAGTCTGCTGACAGTGTCCACCAGGTCCGTTATACAGTATATTATATATATAAGCAGCAGTACGGTAGGCCACGGCTGTACCTACCTCTGTGTCGTCAGTTCACTCGTCGTCCATAAGTAATATAATACTATACTATCCATCCATCTACATTGTATACCTGTGTTTTTTTTTCTTTCTTCATACTAGTTTAGCAGTCTGCTGACAGTGTCCACCAGATCCATTATACAGTATATTATATATATATATATATAAGCAGCAGTACGGTAGGCCACGGCTGTACCTACCTCTGTGTCGTCAGTTCACTCGTCGTCCATAAGTAATATAATACTATACTTACTATAGTATATCCATCCATCTACATTGTATACCTGTGGTGGTTTTTTTTTTCTTTATACTAGTTTAGCAGTCTGCTGACAGTGTCCACCAGGTCCGTTATACAGTATATTATATATATAAGCAGCAGTACTGTAGGCCACGGCTGTACCTACCTCTGTGTCATCAGTGCACTCGTCGTCCATAAGTAATATAATACTATACTATCCATCCATCTACATTGTATACCTGTGGTGTTTTTTTTTTCTTTCTTCATACTAGTTTAGCAGTCTGCTGACAGTGTCCACCAGGTCCGTTATACAGTATATTATATATATATAAGCAGCAGTACGGTAGGCCATGGCTGTACCTACCTCTGTGTCGTCAGTGCACTCGTCGTCCATACGTAATATAATACTATACTATCCATCCATCTACATTGTATACCTGTGGTGTTTTTTTTTTTCTTTCTTCATTTTAGTTTAGCAATCTGCTGACAGTGTCCACCAGGTCCGTTATACAGTATATTATATATATAAGCAGCAGTACGGTAGGCCACGGCTGTACCTACCTCTGTGTCGTCAGTTCACTCGTCGTCCATAAGTAATATAATACTATACTATCCATCCATCTACATTGTATACCTGTGTTTTTTTTTCTTTCTTCATACTAGTTTAGCAGTCTGCTGACAGTGTCCACCAGATCCGTTATACAGTATATTATATATATATATAAGCAGCAGTACGGTAGGCCACGGCTGTACCTACCTCTGTGTCATCAGTTCACTCGTCGTCCATAAGTAATATAATACTATACTTACTATAGTATATCCATCCATCTACATTGTATACCTCTGGTGGGTTTTTTTTTCTTTATACTAGTTTAGCAGTCTGCTGACAGTGTCCACCAGGTCCGTTATACAGTATATTATATATATAAGCAGCAGTACGGTAGGCCACTGCTGTACCTACCTCTGTGTCGTCAGTGCACTCGTCGTCCATAAGTAATATAATACTATACTATCCATCCATCTACATTGTATACCTGTGTTGTTTTTTTTCTTTTTCTTCATACTAGTTTAGCAGTCTTCTGACAGTGTCCACCAGGTCAGTTATACAGTATATTATATATATATAAGCAGCAGTACGGTAGGCCATGGCTGTACCTACCTCTGTGTCATCAGTGCACTCATCGTCCATAAGTAATATAATACTATACTATCCATCCATCTACATTGTATACCTGTGGTGTTTTTTTTTTCTTTCTTCATACTAGTTTAGCAGTCTGCTGACAGTGTCCACTAGGTCCGTTATACAGTATATTATATATATATAAGCAGCAGTACGGTAGGCCACGGCTGTACCTACCTCTGTGTCGTCAGTTCACTCGTCGTCCATAAGTAATATAATACTATTCTTACTATAGTATATCCATCCATCTACATTGTATACCTGTGGTGGGTTTTTTTTTCTTTATACTAGTTTAGCAGTCTGCTGACAGTGTCCACCAGGTCCGTTATACAGTATATTATATATATAAGCAGCAGTACGGTAGGCCACGGCTGTACCTACCTCTGTGTCGTCAGTGCACTCGTCGTCCATACGTAATATAATACTATACTATCCATCCATCTACATTGTATACCTGTGGTGTTTTTTTTTTCTTTCTTCATACTAGTTTAGCAGTCTGCTGACAGTGTCCACCAGGTCCGTTATACAGTATATTATATATATAAGCAGCAGTACGGTAGGCCACGGCTGTACCTACCTCTGTGTCGTCAGTTCACTCGTCGTCCATAAGTAATATAATACTATACTATCCATCCATTTACATTGTATACCTGTGTTTTTTTTTTCTTTCTTCATACTAGTTTAGCAGTCTGCTGACAGTGTCCACCAGATCCGTTATACAGTATATTATATATATAAGCAGCAGTACGGTAGGCAACGGCTGTACCTACCTCTGTGTCGTCAGTTCACTCGTCGTCCATAAGTAATATAATACTATACTTACTATAGTATATCCATCCATCTACATTGTATACCTGTGGTGGGTTTTTTTTTCTTTATACTAGTTTAGCAGTCTGCTGACAGTGTCCACCAGGTCCGTTATACAGTATATTATATATATAAGCAGCAGTACGGTAGGCCACGGCTGTACCTACCTCTGTGTCGTCAGTTCACTCGTCGTCCATAAGTAATATAATACTATACTATCCATCCATCTACATTGTATACCTGTGTTTTTTTTTCTTTCTTCATACTAGTTTAGCAGTCTGCTGACAGTGTCCACCAGATCCGTTATACAGTATATTATATATATAAGCAGCAGTATGGTAGGCCACGGCTGTACCTACCTCTGTGTCGTCAGTGCACTCGTCGTCCATAAGTAATATAATACTATACTATCCATCCATCTACATTGTAAACCTGTGGTGTTTTTTTTTCTTTCTTCATACTAGTTTAGCAATCTGCTGACAGTGTCCACCAGGTCCGTTATACAGTATATTATATATATATAAGCAGCAGTACGGTAGGCCACGGCTGTACCTACCTCTGTGTCGTCAGTTCACTCGTCGTCCATAAGTAATATAATACTATACTTACTATAGTATATCCATCCATCTACATTGTATACCTGTGGTGGTTTTTTTTCTTTATACTAGTTTAGCAGTCTGCTGACAGTGTCCACCAGGTCCGTTATACAGTATATTATATATATAAGCAGCAGTACGGTAGGCCACGGCTGTACCTACCTCTGTGTCGTCAGTGCACTCGTCGTCCATAAGTAATATAATACTATACTATCCATCCATCTACATTGTATACCTGTGTTTTTTTTTCTTTTTCTTCATACTAGTTTAGCAGTCTTCTGACAGTGTCCACCAGGTCCGTTATACAGTATATTATATATATATAAGCAGCAGTACGGTAGGCCATGGCTGTACCTACCTCTGTGTCGTCAGTGCACTCATCGTCCATAAGTAATATAATACTATACTATACATCCATCTACATTGTATACCTGTGGTGTTTTTTTTTTTCTTTCTTCATACTAGTTTAGCAGTCTGCTGACAGTGTCCACCAGGTCCGTTATACAGTATATTATATATATATAAGCAGCAGTACGGTAGGCCACGGCTGTACCTACCTCTGTGTCGTCAGTTCACTCGTCGTCCATAAGTAATATAATACTATTCTTACTATAGTATATCCATCCATCTACATTGTATACCTGTGGTGGGTTTTTTTTTCTTTATACTAGTTTAGCAGTCTGCTGACAGTGTCCACCAGGTCCGTTATACAGTATATTATATATATATAAGCAGCAGTACGGTAGGCCACGGCTGTACCTACCTCTGTGTCGTCAGTGCACTCGTCGTCCATACGTAATATAATACTATACTATCCATCCATCTACATTGTATACCTGTGGTGTTTTTTTTTTTTCTTTCTTCATACTAGTTTAGCAGTCTGCTGACAGTGTCCACCAGGTCCGTTATACAGTATATTATATATATAAGCAGCAGTACGGTAGGCCTCGGCTGTACCTACCTCTGTGTCATCAGTTCACTCGTCGTCCATAAGTAATATAATACTATACTTACTATAGTATATCCATCCATCTACATTGTATACCTGTGGTGGTTTTTTTTTTTCTTTATACTAGTTTAGCAGTCTGCTGACAGTGTCCACCAGGTCCGTTATACAGTATATTATATATATAAGCAGCAGTACGGTAGGCCACGGCTGTACCTACCTCTGTGTCGTCAGTGCACTCGTCGTCCATAAGTAATATAATACTATACTATCCATCCATCTACATTGTATACCTGTGGTGTTTTTTTTTCTTTCTTCATACTAGTTTAGCAGTCTTCTGACAGTGTCCACCAGGTCCGTTATACAGTATATTATATATATATAAGCTGCAGTACGGTAGGCCATGGCTGTACCTACCTCTGTGTCGTGAGTGCACTCGTCGTCCATACGTAATATAATACTATACTATCCATCCATCTACATTGTATACCTGTGGTGTTTTTTTTTCTTTCTTCATACTAGTTTAGCAGTCTGCTGACAGTGTCCACCAGGTCCGTTATACAGTATATTATATATATAAGCAGCAGTACGGTAGGCCACGGCTGTACCTACCTCTGTGTCGTCAGTTCACTCGTCGTCCATAAGTAATATAATACTATACTATCCATCCATCTACATTGTATACCTGTGTTTTTTTTTTTTCTTCATACTAGTTTAGCAGTCTGCTGACAGTGTCCACCAGATCCGTTATACAGTAAATTATATATATATATAAGCAGCAGTACGGTAGGCCATGGCTGTACCTACCTCTGTGTCGTCAGTGCACTCGTCGTCCATAAGTAATATAATACTATACTATCCATCCATCTACATTGTATACCTGTGGTGTTTTTTTTTTCTTTCTTCATACTAGTTTAGCAGTCTGCTGACAGTGTCCACCAGGTCCATTATACAGTATATTATATATATAAGCAGCAGTACGGTAGGCCACGGCTGTACCTACCTCTGTGTCATCAGTGCACTCGTCGTCCATAAGTAATATAATACTATACTATCCATCCATCTACATTGTATACCTGTGGTGTTTTTTTTTTCTTTCTTCATACTAGTTTAGCAGTCTGCTGACAGTGTCCACCAGGTCCGTTATACAGTATATTATATATATATAAGCAGCAGTACGGTAGGCCATGGCTGTACCTACCTCTGTGTCGTCAGTGCACTCGTCGTCCATACGTAATATAATACTATACTATCCATCCATCTACATTGTATACCTGTGGTGTTTTTTTTTTTCTTTCTTCATTTTAGTTTAGCAGTCTGCTGACAGTGTGCACCAGGTCCGTTATACAGTATATTATATATATAAGCAGCAGTACGGTAGGCCACGGCTGTACCTACCTCTGTGTCGTCAGTTCACTCGTCGTCCATAAGTAATATAATACTATACTATCCATCCATCTACATTGTATACCTGTGTTTTTTTTTCTTTCTTCATACTAGTTTAGCAGTCTGCTGACAGTGTCCACCAGATCCGTTATACAGTATATTATATATATATATATATAAGCAGCAGTACGGTAGGCCACGGCTGTACCTACCTCTGTGTCATCAGTTCACTCGTCGTCCATAAGTAATATAATACTATACTTACTATAGTATATCCATCCATCTACATTGTATACCTCTGGTGGTTTTTTTTTTTCTTTATACTAGTTTAGCAGTCTGCTGACAGTGTCCACCAGGTCCGTTATACAGTATATTATATATATAAGCAGCAGTACGGTAGGCCACTGCTGTACCTACCTCTGTGTCGTCAGTGCACTCGTCGTCCATAAGTAATATAATACTATACTATCCATCCATCTACATTGTATACCTGTGTTGTTTTTTTTCTTTTTCTTCATACTAGTTTAGCAGTCTTCTGACAGTGTCCACCAGGTCCGTTATACAGTATATTATATATATATAAGCAGCAGTACGGTAGGCCATGGCTGTACCTACCTCTGTGTCATCAGTGCACTCATCGTCCATAAGTAATATAATACTATACTATCCATCCATCTACATTGTATACCTGTGGTGTTTTTTTTTTTCTTTCTTCATACTAGTTTAGCAGTCTGCTGACAGTGTCCACTAGGTCCGTTATACAGTATATTATATATATATAAGCAGCAGTACGGTAGGCCACGGCTGTACCTACCTCTGTGTCGTCAGTTCACTCGTCGTCCATAAGTAATATAATACTATTCTTACTATAGTATATCCATCCATCTACATTGTATACCTGTGGTGGTTTTTTTTTTCTTTATACTAGTTTAGCAGTCTGCTGACAGTGTCCACCAGGTCCGTTATACAGTATATTATATATATAAGCAGCAGTACGGTAGGCCACGGCTGTACCTACCTCTGTGTCGTCAGTGCACTCGTCGTCCATACGTAATATAATACTATACTATCCTTCCATCTACATTGTATACCTGTGGTGTTTTTTTTTTCTTTCTTCATACTAGTTTAGCAGTCTGCTGACAGTGTCCACCAGGTCCGTTATACAGTATATTATATATATAAGCAGCAGTACGGTAGGCCACGGCTGTACCTACCTCTGTGTCGTCAGTTCACTCATCGTCCATAAGTAATATAATACTATACTATCCATCCATCTACATTGTATACCTGTGTTTTTTTTTTCTTTCTTCATACTAGTTTAGCAGTCTGCTGACAGTGTCCACCAGATCCGTTATACAGTATATTATATATATAAGCAGCAGTACGGTAGGCCACGGCTGTACCTACCTCTGTGTCGTCAGTTCACTCGTCGTCCATAAGTAATATAATACTATACTTACTATAGTATATCCATCCATCTACATTGTATACCTGTGGTGGTTTATTTTTCTTTATACTAGTTTAGCAGTCTGCTGACAGTGTCCACCAGGTCCGTTATACAGTATATTATATATATAAGCAGCAGTACGGTAGGCCACGGCTGTACCTACCTCTGTGTCGTCAGTGCACTCGTCGTCCATAAGTAATATAATACTATACTATCCATCCATCTACAATGTATACCTGTGTTTTTTTTCTTTTTCTTCATACTAGTTTAGCAGTCTTCTGACAGTGTCCACCAGGTCCGTTATACAGTATATTATATATATATAAGCAGCAGTACGGTAGGCCATGGCTGTACCTACCTCTGTGTCGTCAGTGCACTCATCGTCCATAAGTAATATAATACTATACTATACATCCATCTACATTGTATACCTGTGGTGTTTTTTTTTTTTTTTCTTCATACTAGTTTAGCAGTCTGCTGACAGTGTCCACCAGGTCCGTTATACAGTATATTATATATATATAAGCAGCAGTACGGTAGGCCACGGCTGTACCTACCTCTGTGTCGTCAGTTCACTCGTCGTCCATAAGTAATATAATACTATTCTTACTATAGTATATCCATCCATCTACATTGTATACCTGTGGTGGTTTTTTTTTTCTTTATACTAGTTTAGCAGTCTGCTGACAGTGTCCACCAGGTCCGTTATACAGTATATTATATATATATAAGCAGCAGTACGGTAGGCCACGGCTGTACCTACCTCTGTGTCGTCAGTGCACTCGTCGTCCATACGTAATATAATACTATACTATCCATCCATCTACAATGTATACCTGTGGTGTTTTTTTTTTTCTTTCTTCATACTAGTTTAGCAGTCTGCTGACAGTGTCCACCAGGTCCGTTATACAGTATATTATATATATAAGCAGCAGTACGGTAGGCCTCGGCTGTACCTACCTCTGTGTCATCAGTTCACTCGTCGTCCATAAGTAATATAATACTATACTTACTATAGTATATCCATCCATCTACATTGTATACCTGTGGTGGTATTTTTTTTTCTTTATACTAGTTTAGCAGTCTGCTGACAGTGTCCACCAGGTCCGTTATACAGTATATTATATATATAAGCAGCAGTACGGTAGGCCACGGCTGTACCTACCTCTGTGTCGTCAGTGCACTCGTCGTCCATAAGTAATATAATACTATACTATCCATCCATCTACATTGTATACCTGTGGTTTTTTTTTTCTTTCTTCATACTAGTTTAGCAGTCTTCTGACAGTGTCCACCAGGTCCGTTATACAGTATATTATATATATATAAGCTGCAGTACGGTAGGCCATGGCTGTACCTACCTCTGTGTCGTGAGTGCACTCGTCGTCCATACGTAATATAATACTATACTATCCATCCATCTACATTGTATACCTGTGGTGTTTTTTTTTCTTTCTTCATACTAGTTTAGCAGTCTGCTGACAGTGTCCACCAGGTCCGTTATACAGTATATTATATATATAAGCAGCAGTACGGTAGGCCACGGCTGTACCTACCTCTGTGTCGTCAGTTCACTCGTCGTCTATAAGTAATATAATACTATACTATCCATCCATCTACATTGTATACCTGTGTTTTTTTTTTTTTCTTCATACTAGTTTAGCAGTCTGCTGACAGTGTCCACCAGATCCGTTATACAGTAAATTATATATATATATAAGCAGCAGTACGGTAGGCCACGGCTGTACCTACCTCTGTGTCGTCAGTTCACTCGTCGTCCATAAGTAATATAATACTATACTTACTATAGTATATCCATCCATCTACATTGTATACCTGTGGTGGTTTTTTTTTTCTTTATACTAGTTTAGCAGTCTGCTGACAGTGTCCACCAGGTCCGTTATACAGTATATTATATATATAAGCAGCAGTACGGTACGCCACGGCTGTACCTACCTCTGTGTCGTCAGTGCACTCGTCGTCCATAAGTAATATAATACTATACTATCCATCCATCTACATTGTATACCTGTGGTGTTTTTTTTTCTTTCTTCATACTAGTTTAGCAGTCTTCTGACAGTGTCCACCAGGTCCGTTATACAGTATATTATATATATATAAGCTGCAGTACGGTAGGCCATGGCTGTACCTACCTCTGTGTCGTCAGTGCACTCGTCGTCCATACGTATTATAATACTATACTATCCATCCATCTACATTGTATACCTGTGGTGTTTTTTTTTCTTTCTTCATACTAGTTTAGCAGTCTTCTGACAGTGTCCACCAGGTCCGTTATACAGTATATTATATATATATAAGCAGCAGTACGGTAGGCCATGGCTGTACCTACCTCTGTGTCGTCAGTGCACTCGTCGTCCATACGTAATATAATACTATACTATCCATCCATCTACATTGTATACCTGTGTTGTTTTTTTTTCTTTCTTCATACTAGTTTAGCAGTCTGCTGACAGTGTCCACCAGGTCCGTTATACAGTATATTATATATATAAGCAGCAGTACGGTAGGCCACGGCTGTACCTACCTCTGTGTCGTCAGTTCACTCGTCGTCCATAAGTAATATAATACTATACTATCCATCCATCTACATTGTATACCTGTGTTTTTTTTTCTTTCTTCATACTAGTTTAGCAGTCTGCTGACAGTGTCCACCAGATCCATTATACAGTATATTATATATATATATATAAGCAGCAGTACGGTAGGCCACGGCTGTACCTACCTCTGTGTCGTCAGTTCACTCGTCGTCCATAAGTAATATAATACTATACTTACTATAGTATATCCATCCATCTACATTGTATACCTGTGGTGGTTTTTTTTTTCTTTATACTAGTTTAGCAGTCTGCTGACAGTGTCCACCAGGTCCGTTATACAGTATATTATATATATAAGCAGCAGTACTGTAGGCCACGGCTGTACCTACCTCTGTGTCATCAGTGCACTCGTCGTCCATAAGTAATATAATACTATACTATCCATCCATCTACATTGTATACCTGTGGTGTTTTTTTTTTCTTTCTTCATACTAGTTTAGCAGTCTGCTGACAGTGTCCACCAGGTCCGTTATACAGTATATTATATATATATAAGCAGCAGTACGGTAGGCCATGGCTGTACCTACCTCTGTGTCGTCAGTGCACTCGTCGTCCATACGTAATATAATACTATACTATCCATCCATCTACATTGTATACCTGTGGTGTTTTTTTTTTTCTTTCTTCATTTTAGTTTAGCAATCTGCTGACAGTGTCCACCAGGTCCGTTATACAGTATATTATATATATAAGCAGCAGTACGGTAGGCCACGGCTGTACCTACCTCTGTGTCGTCAGTTCACTCGTCGTCCATAAGTAATATAATACTATACTATCCATCCATCTACATTGTATACCTGTGTTTTTTTTTCTTTCTTCATACTAGTTTAGCAGTCTGCTGACAGTGTCCACCAGATCCGTTATACAGTATATTATATATATATATATATAAGCAGCAGTACGGTAGGCCACGGCTGTACCTACCTCTGTGTCATCAGTTCACTCGTCGTCCATAAGTAATATAATACTATACTTACTATAGTATATCCATCCATCTACATTGTATACCTCTGGTGGGTTTTTTTTTCTTTATACTAGTTTAGCAGTCTGCTGACAGTGTCCACCAGGTCCGTTATACAGTATATTATATATATAAGCAGCAGTACGGTAGGCCACTGCTGTACCTACCTCTGTGTCGTCAGTGCACTCGTCGTCCATAAGTAATATAATACTATACTATCCATCCATCTACATTGTATACCTGTGTTGTTTTTTTTCTTTTTCTTCATACTAGTTTAGCAGTCTTCTGACAGTGTCCACTAGGTCAGTTATACAGTATATTATATATATATAAGCAGCAGTACGGTAGGCCATGGCTGTACCTACCTCTGTGTCATCAGTGCACTCATCGTCCATAAGTAATATAATACTATACTATCCATCCATCTACATTGTATACCTGTGGTGTTTTTTTTTTTCTTTCTTCATACTAGTTTAGCAGTCTGCTGACAGTGTCCACTAGGTCCGTTATACAGTATATTATATATATATAAGCAGCAGTACGGTAGGCCACGGCTGTACCTACCTCTGTGTCGTCAGTTCACTCGTCGTCCATAAGTAATATAATACTATTCTTACTATAGTATATCCATCCATCTACATTGTATACCTGTGGTGGGTTTTTTTTTCTTTATACTAGTTTAGCAGTCTGCTGACAGTGTCCACCAGGTCCGTTATACAGTATATTATATATATAAGCAGCAGTACGGTAGGCCACGGCTGTACCTACCTCTGTGTCGTCAGTGCACTCGTCGTCCATACGTAATATAATACTATACTATCCATCCATCTACATTGTATACCTGTGGTGTTTTTTTTTTCTTTCTTCATACTAGTTTAGCAGTCTGCTGACAGTGTCCACCAGGTCCGTTATACAGTATATTATATATATAAGCAGCAGTACGGTAGGCCACGGCTGTACCTACCTCTGTGTCGTCAGTTCACTCGTCGTCCATAAGTAATATAATACTATACTATCCATCCATTTACATTGTATACCTGTGTTTTTTTTTTCTTTCTTCATACTAGTTTAGCAGTCTGCTGACAGTGTCCACCAGATCCGTTATACAGTATATTATATATATAAGCAGCAGTACGGTAGGCAACGGCTGTACCTACCTCTGTGTCGTCAGTTCACTCGTCGTCCATAAGTAATATAATACTATACTTACTATAGTATATCCATCCATCTACATTGTATACCTGTGGTGGGTTTTTTTTCCTTTATACTAGTTTAGCAGTCTGCTGACAGTGTCCACCAGGTCCGTTATACAGTATATTATATATATAAGCAGCAGTACGGTAGGCCACGGCTGTACCTACCTCTGTGTCGTCAGTTCACTCGTCGTCCATAAGTAATATAATACTATACTATCCATCCATCTACATTGTATACCTGTGTTTTTTTTTCTTTCTTCATACTAGTTTAGCAGTCTGCTGACAGTGTCCACCAGATCCATTATACAGTATATTATATATATATATATAAGCAGCAGTACGGTAGGCCACGGCTGTACCTACCTCTGTGTCGTCAGTTCACTCGTCGTCCATAAGTAATATAATACTATACTTACTATAGTATATCCATCCATCTACATTGTATACCTGTGGTGGTTTTTTTTTTCTTTATACTAGTTTAGCAGTCTGCTGACAGTGTCCACCAGGTCCGTTATACAGTATATTATATATATAAGCAGCAGTACTGTAGGCCACGGCTGTACCTACCTCTGTGTCATCAGTGCACTCGTCGTCCATAAGTAATATAATACTATACTATCCATCCATCTACATTGTATACCTGTGGTGTTTTTTTTTTCTTTCTTCATACTAGTTTAGCAGTCTGCTGACAGTGTCCACCAGGTCCGTTATACAGTATATTATATATATATAAGCAGCAGTACGGTAGGCCATGGCTGTACCTACCTCTGTGTCGTCAGTGCACTCGTCGTCCATACGTAATATAATACTATACTATCCATCCATCTACATTGTATACCTGTGGTGTTTTTTTTTTTCTTTCTTCATTTTAGTTTAGCAATCTGCTGACAGTGTCCACCAGGTCCGTTATACAGTATATTATATATATAAGCAGCAGTACGGTAGGCCACGGCTGTACCTACCTCTGTGTCGTCAGTTCACTCGTCGTCCATAAGTAATATAATACTATACTATCCATCCATCTACATTGTATACCTGTGTTTTTTTTTCTTTCTTCATACTAGTTTAGCAGTCTGCTGACAGTGTCCACCAGATCCGTTATACAGTATATTATATATATATATATATAAGCAGCAGTACGGTAGGCCACGGCTGTACCTACCTCTGTGTCATCAGTTCACTCGTCGTCCATAAGTAATATAATACTATACTTACTATAGTATATCCATCCATCTACATTGTATACCTCTGGTGGGTTTTTTTTTCTTTATACTAGTTTAGCAGTCTGCTGACAGTGTCCACCAGGTCCGTTATACAGTATATTATATATATAAGCAGCAGTACGGTAGGCCACTGCTGTACCTACCTCTGTGTCGTCAGTGCACTCGTCGTCCATAAGTAATATAATACTATACTATCCATCCATCTACATTGTATACCTGTGTTGTTTTTTTTCTTTTTCTTCATACTAGTTTAGCAGTCTTCTGACAGTGTCCACTAGGTCAGTTATACAGTATATTATATATATATAAGCAGCAGTACGGTAGGCCATGGCTGTACCTACCTCTGTGTCATCAGTGCACTCATCGTCCATAAGTAATATAATACTATACTATCCATCCATCTACATTGTATACCTGTGGTGTTTTTTTTTTTCTTTCTTCATACTAGTTTAGCAGTCTGCTGACAGTGTCCACTAGGTCCGTTATACAGTATATTATATATATATAAGCAGCAGTACGGTAGGCCACGGCTGTACCTACCTCTGTGTCGTCAGTTCACTCGTCGTCCATAAGTAATATAATACTATTCTTACTATAGTATATCCATCCATCTACATTGTATACCTGTGGTGGGTTTTTTTTTCTTTATACTAGTTTAGCAGTCTGCTGACAGTGTCCACCAGGTCCGTTATACAGTATATTATATATATAAGCAGCAGTACGGTAGGCCACGGCTGTACCTACCTCTGTGTCGTCAGTGCACTCGTCGTCCATACGTAATATAATACTATACTATCCATCCATCTACATTGTATACCTGTGGTGTTTTTTTTTTCTTTCTTCATACTAGTTTAGCAGTCTGCTGACAGTGTCCACCAGGTCCGTTATACAGTATATTATATATATAAGCAGCAGTACGGTAGGCCACGGCTGTACCTACCTCTGTGTCGTCAGTTCACTCGTCGTCCATAAGTAATATAATACTATACTATCCATCCATTTACATTGTATACCTGTGTTTTTTTTTTCTTTCTTCATACTAGTTTAGCAGTCTGCTGACAGTGTCCACCAGATCCGTTATACAGTATATTATATATATAAGCAGCAGTACGGTAGGCAACGGCTGTACCTACCTCTGTGTCGTCAGTTCACTCGTCGTCCATAAGTAATATAATACTATACTTACTATAGTATATCCATCCATCTACATTGTATACCTGTGGTGGGTTTTTTTTCCTTTATACTAGTTTAGCAGTCTGCTGACAGTGTCCACCAGGTCCGTTATACAGTATATTATATATATAAGCAGCAGTACGGTAGGCCACGGCTGTACCTACCTCTGTGTCGTCAGTTCACTCGTCGTCCATAAGTAATATAATACTATACTATCCATCCATCTACATTGTATACCTGTGTTTTTTTTTCTTTCTTCATACTAGTTTAGCAGTCTGCTGACAGTGTCCACCAGATCCGTTATACAGTATATTATATATATAAGCAGCAGTATGGTAGGCCACGGCTGTACCTACCTCTGTGTCGTCAGTGCACTCGTCGTCCATAAGTAATATAATACTATACTATCCATCCATCTACATTGTAAACCTGTGGTGTTTTTTTTTCTTTCTTCATACTAGTTTAGCAATCTGCTGACAGTGTCCACCAGGTCCGTTATACAGTATATTATATATATATAAGCAGCAGTACGGTAGGCCACGGCTGTACCTACCTCTGTGTCGTCAGTTCACTCGTCGTCCATAAGTAATATAATACTATACTTACTATAGTATATCCATCCATCTACATTGTATACCTGTGGTGGGTTTTTTTCTTTATACTAGTTTAGCAGTCTGCTGACAGTGTCCACCAGGTCCGTTATACAGTATATTATATATATAAGCAGCAGTACGGTAGGCCACGGCTGTACCTACCTCTGTGTCGTCAGTGCACTCGTCGTCCATAAGTAATATAATACTATACTATCCATCCATCTACATTGTATACCTGTGTTTTTTTTTCTTTTTCTTCATACTAGTTTAGCAGTCTTCTGACAGTGTCCACCAGGTCCGTTATACAGTATATTATATATATATAAGCAGCAGTACGGTAGGCCATGGCTGTACCTACCTCTGTGTCGTCAGTGCACTCATCGTCCATAAGTAATATAATACTATACTATACATCCATCTACATTGTATACCTGTGGTGTTTTTTTTTTTCTTTCTTCATACTAGTTTAGCAGTCTGCTGACAGTGTCCACCAGGTCCGTTATACAGTATATTATATATATATAAGCAGCAGTACGGTAGGCCACGGCTGTACCTACCTCTGTGTCGTCAGTTCACTCGTCGTCCATAAGTAATATAATACTATTCTTACTATAGTATATCCATCCATCTACATTGTATACCTGTGGTGGGTTTTTTTTTCTTTATACTAGTTTAGCAGTCTGCTGACAGTGTCCACCAGGTCCGTTATACAGTATATTATATATATATAAGCAGCAGTACGGTAGGCCACGGCTGTACCTACCTCTGTGTCGTCAGTGCACTCGTCGTCCATACGTAATATAATACTATACTATCCATCCATCTACATTGTATACCTGTGGTGTTTTTTTTTTTTCTTTCTTCATACTAGTTTAGCAGTCTGCTGACAGTGTCCACCAGGTCCGTTATACAGTATATTATATATATAAGCAGCAGTACGGTAGGCCTCGGCTGTACCTACCTCTGTGTCATCAGTTCACTCGTCGTCCATAAGTAATATAATACTATACTTACTATAGTATATCCATCCATCTACATTGTATACCTGTGGTGGTTTTTTTTTTTCTTTATACTAGTTTAGCAGTCTGCTGACAGTGTCCACCAGGTCCGTTATACAGTATATTATATATATAAGCAGCAGTACGGTAGGCCACGGCTGTACCTACCTCTGTGTCGTCAGTGCACTCGTCGTCCATAAGTAATATAATACTATACTATCCATCCATCTACATTGTATACCTGTGGTGTTTTTTTTTCTTTCTTCATACTAGTTTAGCAGTCTTCTGACAGTGTCCACCAGGTCCGTTATACAGTATATTATATATATATAAGCTGCAGTACGGTAGGCCATGGCTGTACCTACCTCTGTGTCGTGAGTGCACTCGTCGTCCATACGTAATATAATACTATACTATCCATCCATCTACATTGTATACCTGTGGTGTTTTTTTTTCTTTCTTCATACTAGTTTAGCAGTCTGCTGACAGTGTCCACCAGGTCCGTTATACAGTATATTATATATATAAGCAGCAGTACGGTAGGCCACGGCTGTACCTACCTCTGTGTCGTCAGTTCACTCGTCGTCCATAAGTAATATAATACTATACTATCCATCCATCTACATTGTATACCTGTGTTTTTTTTTTTTCTTCATACTAGTTTAGCAGTCTGCTGACAGTGTCCACCAGATCCGTTATACAGTAAATTATATATATATATAAGCAGCAGTACGGTAGGCCACGGCTGTACCTACCTCTGTGTCGTCAGTTCACTCGTCGTCCATAAGTAATATAATACTATACTTACTATAGTATATCCATCCATCTACAATGTATACCTGTGGTGGGGTTTTTTTTCTTTATACTAGTTTAGCAGTCTTCTGACAGTGTCCACCAGGTCCGTTATACAGTATATTATATATATATAAGCTGCAGTACGGTAGGCCATGGCTGTACCTACCTCTGTGTCGTGAGTGCACTCGTCGTCCATACGTAATATAATACTATACTATCCATCCATCTACATTGTATACCTGTGGTGTTTTTTTTTCTTTCTTCATACTAGTTTAGCAGTCTGCTGACAGTGTCCACCAGGTCCGTTATACAGTATATTATATATATAAGCAGCAGTACGGTAGGCCACGGCTGTACCTACCTCTGTGTCGTCAGTTCACTCGTCGTCCATAAGTAATATAATACTATACTATCCATCCATCTACATTGTATACCTGTGTTTTTTTTTTTTCTTCATACTAGTTTAGCAGTCTGCTGACAGTGTCCACCAGATCCGTTATACAGTAAATTATATATATATATAAGCAGCAGTACGGTAGGCCACGGCTGTACCTACCTCTGTGTCGTCAGTTCACTCGTCGTCCATAAGTAATATAATACTATACTTACTATAGTATATCCATCCATCTACAATGTATACCTGTGGTGGTTTTTTTTTTTCTTTATACTAGTTTAGCAGTCTGCTGACAGTGTCCACCAGGTCCGTTATACAGTATATTATATATATAAGCAGCAGTACGGTAGGCCACGGCTGTACCTACCTCTGTGTCGTCAGTGCACTCGTCGTCCATAAGTAATATAATACTATACTATCCATCCATCTACATTGTATACCTGTGGTGTTTTTTTTTTCTTTCTTCATACTAGTTTAGCAGTCTTCTGACAGTGTCCACCAGGTCCGTTATACAGTATATTATATATATATAAGCTGCAGTACGGTAGGCCATGGCTGTACCTACCTTTGTGTCGTCAGTGCACTCGTCGTCCATACGTAATATAATACTATACTATCCATCCATCTACATTGTATTCCTGTGGTGTTTTTTTTTCTTTCTTCATACTAGTTTAGCAGTCTGCTGACAGTGTCCACCAGGTCCGTTATACAGTATATTATATATATAAGCAGCAGTACGGTAGGCCACGGCTGTACCTACCTCTGTGTCGTCAGTTCACTCGTCGTCCATAAGTAATATAATACTATACTATCCATCCATCTACATTGTATACCTGTGTTTTTTTTTTCTTCGTACTAGTTTAGCAGTCTGCTGACAGTGTCCACCAGATCCGTTATACACTATATTATATATATATATAAGCAGCAGTACGGTAGGCCACGGCTGTACCTACCTCTGTGTCGTCAGTTCACTCGTCGTCCATAAGTAATATAATACTATACTTACAATAGTATATCCATCCATCTACATTGTATACCTGTGGTGGGTTTTTTTTTCTTTATACTAGTTTAGCAGTCTGCTGACAGTGTCCACCAGGTCCGTTATACAGTATATTATATATATATATATAAGCAGTACGGTAGGCCACGGCTGTACCTACCTCTGTGTCATCAGTGCACTCGTCGTCCATAAGTAATATAATACTATACTATCCATCCATCTACATTGTATACCTGTGGTGTTTTTTTTTTCTTTCTTCATACTAGTTTAGCAGTCTGCTGACAGTGTCCACCAGGTCCGTTATACAGTATATTATATATATATAAGCAGCAGTACGGTAGGCCATGGCTGTACCTACCTCTGTGTCGTCAGTGCACTCGTCGTCCGTACGTAATATAATACTATACTATCCATCCATCTACATTGTATACCTGTGGTGTTTTTTTTTTCTTTCTTCATACTAGTTTAGCAGTCTGCTGACAGTGTCCACCAGGTCCATTATACAGTATATTATATATATAAGCAGCAGTACGGTAGGCCACGGCTGTACCTACCTCTGTGTCGTCAGTTCACTCGTCGTCCATAAGTAATATAATACTATACTATCCATCCATCTACATTGTATACCTGTGTTTTTTTTTCTTTCTTCATACTAGTTTAGCAGTCTGCTGACAGTGTCCACCAGATCCGTTATACAGTATATTATATATATATTTATAAGCAGCAGTACGGTAGGCCACTGCTGTACCTACCTCTGTGTCGTCAGTTCACTCGTCGTCCATACGTAATATAATACTATACTATCCATCCATCTATATTGTATACCTGTAGTGTTTTTTTTTTCTTTCTTCATACTAGTTTAGCAGTCTGCTGACAGTGTCCACCAGGTCCGTTATACAGTATATTATATATATAAGCAGCAGTACGGTAGGCCACGGCTGTACCTACCTCTGTGTCGTCAGTTCACTCGTCGTCCATAAGTAATATAATACTATACTATCCATCCATCTACATTGTATACCTGTGTTTTTTTTTCTTCATACTAGTTTAGCAGTCTGCTGACAGTGTCCACCAGATCCGTTATACAGTATATTATATATATATAAGCAGCAGTACGGTAGGCAACGGCTGTACCTACCTCTGTGTCGTCAGTTCACTCGTCGTCCATAAGTAATATAATACTATACTTACTATAGTATATCCATCCATCTACATTGTATACCTGTGGTGGTTTTTTTCTTTCTTTATACTAGTTTAGCAGTCTGCTGACAGTGTCCACCAGGTCCGGTATACAGTATATTATATATATAAGCAGCAGTACGGTAGGCCACGGCTGTACCTACCTCTGTGTCGTCAGTTCACTCGTCGTCCATAAGTAATATAATACTATACTATCCATCCATCTACATTTTATACCTGTGTTTTTTTTTCTTTCTTCATACTAGTTTAGCAGTCTGCTGACAGTGTCCACCAGATCCGTTATACAGTATATTATATATATATAAGCAGCAGTACGGTAGGCCACGGCTGTACCTACCTCTGTGTCGTCAGTTCACTCGTCGTCCATAAGTAATATAATACTATACTTACTATAGTATATCCATCCATCTACATTGTATACCTGTGGTGGTTTTTTTTTTCTTTATACTAGTTTAGCAGTCTGCTGACAGTGTCCACCAGGTCCGTTATACAGTATATTATATATATAAGCAGCAGTATGGTAGGCCACGGCTGTACCTACCTCTGTGTCGTCAGTGCACTCGTCGTCCATAAGTAATATAATACTATACTATCCATCCATCTACATTGTAAACCTGTGGTGTTTTTTTTTCTTTCTTCATACTAGTTTAGCAGTCTGCTGACAGTGTCCACCAGGTCCGTTATACAGTATATTATATATATATAAGCAGCAATACGGTAGGCCACGGCTGTACCTACCTCTGTGTCGTCAGTTCACTCGTCGTCCATAAGTAATATAATACTATACTTACTATAGTATATCCATCCATCTACATTGTATACCTGTGGTGGTTTTTTTTTCTTTATACTAGTTTAGCAGTCTGCTGACAGTGTCCACCAGGTCCGTTATACAGTATATTATATATATAAGCAGCAGTACGGTAGGCCACGGCTGTACCTACCTCTGTGTCGTCAGTGCACTCGTCGTCCATAAGTAATATAATACTATACTATCCATCCATCTACATTGTATACCTGTGGTGTTTTTTTTCTTTCTTCATACTAGTTTAGCAGTCTTCTGACAGTGTCCACCAGGTCCGTTATACAGTATATTATATATATATAAGCAGCAGTACGGTAGGCCATGGCTGTACCTACCTCTGTGTCGTCAGTGCACTCGTCGTCCATACGTAATATAATACTATACTATCCATCCATCTACATTGTATACCTGTGGTGTTTTTTTTTCTTTCTTCATACTAGTTTAGCAGTCTGCTGACAGTGTCCACCAGGTCCGTTATACAGTATATTATATATATAAGCAGCAGTACGGTAGGCCACGGCTGTACCTACCTCTGTGTCGTCAGTTCACTCGTCGTCCATAAGTAATATAATACTATACTATCCATCTACATTGTATACCTGTGTTTTTTTTTCTTTCTTCATACTAGTTTAGCAGTCTGCTGACAGTGTCCACCAGATCCGTTATACAGTATATTATATATATATATAAGCAGCAGTACGGTAGGCCACGGCTGTACCTACCTCTGTGTCGTCAGTTCACTCGTCGTCCATAAGCAATATAATACTATACTTACTATAGTATATCCATCCATCTACATTGTATACCTGTGGTGGGTTTTTTTTTTCTTTATACTAGTTTAGCAGTCTGCTGACAGTGTCCACCAGGTCCGTTATACAGTATATTATATATATAAGCAGCAGTACGGTAGGCCACGGCTGTATCTACCTCTGTGTCGTCAGTGCACTCGTTGTCCATAAGTAATATAATACTATACTATCCATCCATCTACATTGTATACCTGTGGTGTTTTTTTTCTTTTTCTTCATACTAGTTTAGCAGTCTTCTGACAGTGTCCACCAGGTCCGTTATACAGTATATTATATATATATAAGCAGCAGTACGGTAGGCCATGGCTGTACCTACCTCTGTGTCGTCAGTGCACTCATCATCCATAAGTAATATAATACTATACTATCCATCCATCTACATTGTATACCTGTGGTGTTTTTTTTTTCTTTCTTCATACTAGTTTAGCAGTCTGCTGACAGTGTCCACCAGGTCCGTTATACAGTATATTATATATATATAAGCAGCAGTACGGTAGGCCACGGCTGTACTACCTACCTCTGTGTTGTCAGTTCACTCGTCGTCCATAAGTAATATAATACTATTCTTACTATAGTATATCCATCCATCTACAATGTATACCTGTGGTGGGTTTTTTTTTCTTTATACTAGTTTAGCAGTCTGCTGACAGTGTCCACCAGGTCCGTTATACAGTATATTATATATATAAGCAGCAGTACGGTAGGCCACGGCTGTACCTACCTCTGTGTCGTCAGTGCACTCGTCGTCCATAAGTAATATAATACTATACTATCCATCCATCTACATTGTATACCTGTGGTGTTTTTTTTTTCTTTCTTCATACTAGTTTAGCAGTCTTCTGACAGTGTCCACCAGGTCCGTTATACAGTATATTATATATATATAAGCTGCAGTACGGTAGGCCATGGCTGTACCTACCTCTGTGTCGTCAGTGCACTCGTCGTCCATACGTAATATAATACTATACTATCCATCCATCTACATTGTATACCTGTGGTGTTTTTTTTTCTTTCTTCATACTAGTTTAGCAGTCTGCTGACAGTGTCCACCAGGTCCGTTATACAGTATATTATATATATAAGCAGCAGTACGGTAGGCCACGGCTGTACCTACCTCTGTGTCGTCAGTTCACTCGTCGTCCATAAGTAATATAATACTATACTATCCATCCATCTACATTGTATACCTGTGTTTTTTTTTTCTTCATACTAGTTTAGCAGTCTGCTGACAGTGTCCACCAGATCCGTTATACAGTATATTATATACATATATAAGCAGCAGTACGGTAGGCCACGGCTGTACCTACCTCTGTGTCGTCAGTTCACTCGTCGTCCATAAGTAATATAATACTATACTTACAATAGTATATCCATCCATCTACATTGTATACCTGTGGTGGGTTTTTTTTTTCTTTATACTAGTTTAGCAGTCTGCTGACAGTGTCCACCAGGTCCGTTATACAGTATATTATATATATATAAGCAGTACGGTAGGCCACGGCTGTACCTACCTCTGTGTCATCAGTGCACTCGTCGTCCATAAGTAATATAATACTATACTATCCATCCATCTACATTGTATACCTGTGGTGTTTTTTTTTTCTTTCTTCATACTAGTTTAGCAGTCTGCTGACAGTGTCCACCAGGTCCGTTATACAGTATATTATATATATATAAGCAGCAGTACGGTAGGCCATGGCTGTACCTACCTCTGTGTCGTCAGTGCACTCGTCGTCCATACGTAATATAATACTATACTATCCATCCATCTACATTGTATACCTGTGGTGTTTTTTTTTTCTTTCTTCATACTAGTTTAGCAGTCTGCTGACAGTGTCCACCAGGTCCATTATACAGTATATTATATATATAAGCAGCAGTACGGTAGGCCACGGCTGTACCTACCTCTGTGTCGTCAGTTCACTCGTCGTCCATAAGTAATATAATACTATACTATCCATCCATCTACATTGTATACCTGTGTTTTTTTTTCTTTCTTCATACTAGTTTAGCAGTCTGCTGACAGTGTCCACCAGATCCGTTATACAGTATATTATATATATATTTATAAGCAGCAGTACGGTAGGCCACTGCTGTACCTACCTCTGTGTCGTCAGTTCACTCGTCGTCCATACGTAATATAATACTATACTATCCATCCATCTACATTGTATACCTGTAGTGTTTTTTTTTTTTCTTTCTTCATACTAGTTTAGCAGTCTGCTGACAGTGTCCACCAGGTCCGTTTATACAGTATATTATATATATAAGCAGCAGTACGGTAGGCCACGGCTGTACCTACCTCTGTGTCGTCAGTTCACTCGTCGTCCATATGTAATATAATACTATACTATCCATCCATCTATATTGTATACCTGTGTTTTTTTTTCTTTCTTCATACTAGTTTAGCAGTCTGCTGACAGTGTCCACCAGATCCGTTATACAGTATATTATATATATATAAGCAGCAGTACGGTAGGCCACGGCTGTACCTACCTCTGTGTCGTCAGTTCACTCGTCGTCCATAAGTAATATAATACTATACTTACTATAGTAATATCCATCCATCTACATTGTATACCTGTGGTGGTTTTTTTCTTTCTTTATACTAGTTTAGCAGTCTGCTGACAGTGTCCACCAGGTCCGGTATACAGTATATTATATATATAAGCAGCAGTACGGTAGGCCACGGCTGTACCTACCTCTGTGTCGTCAGTTCACTCGTCGTCCATAAGTAATATAATACTATACTATCCATCCATCTATATTGTATACCTGTGTTTTTTTTTTCTTTCTTCATACTAGTTTAGCAGTCTGCTGACAGTGTCCACCAGATCCGTTATACAGTATATTATATATATATAAGCAGCAGTACGGTAGGCCACGGCTGTACTACCTCTGTGTCGTCAGTTCACTCGTCGTCCATAAGTAATATAATACTATACTTACTATAGTATATCCATCCATCTACATTGTATACCTCTGGTGGTTTTTTTTTTTCTTTATACTAGTTTAGCAGTCTGCTGACAGTGTCCACCAGGTCCGTTATACAGTATATTATATATATAAGCAGCAGTATGGTAGGCCACGGCTGTACCTACCTCTGTGTCGTCAGTGCACTCGTCGTCCATAAGTAATATAATACTATACTATCCATCCATCTACATTGTAAACCTGTGGTGTTTTTTTTTCTTTCTTCATACTAGTTTAGCAGTCTGCTGACAGTGTCCACCAGGTCCGTTATACAGTATATTATATATATATAAGCAGCAATACGGTAGGCCACGGCTGTACCTACCTCTGTGTCGTCAGTTCACTCGTCGTCCATAAGTAATATAATACTATACTTACTATAGTATATCCATCCATCTACATTGTATACCTGTGGTGGTTTTTTTTTCTTTATACTAGTTTAGCAGTCTGCTGACAGTGTCCACCAGGTCCGTTATACAGTATATTATATATATAAGCAGCAGTACGGTAGGCCACGGCTGTACCTACCTCTGTGTCGTCAGTGCACTCGTCGTCCATAAGTAATATAATACTATACTATCCATCCATCTACATTGTATACCTGTGGTGTTTTTTTTCTTTCTTCATACTAGTTTAGCAGTCTTCTGACAGTGTCCACCAGGTCCGTTATACAGTATATTATATATATATAAGCAGCAGTACGGTAGGCCATGGCTGTACCTACCTCTGTGTCGTCAGTGCACTCGTCGTCCATACGTAATATAATACTATACTATCCATCCATCTACATTGTATACCTGTGGTGTTTTTTTTTCTTTCTTCATACTAGTTTAGCAGTCTGCTGACAGTGTCCACCAGGTCCGTTATACAGTATATTATATATATAAGCAGCAGTACGGTAGGCCACGGCTGTACCTACCTCTGTGTCGTCAGTTCACTCGTCGTCCATAAGTAATATAATACTATACTATCCATCCATCTACATTGTATACCTGTGTTTTTTTTTCTTTCTTCATACTAGTTTAGCAGTCTGCTGACAGTGTCCACCAGATCCGTTATACAGTATATTATATATATATATAAGCAGCAGTACGGTAGGCCACGGCTGTACCTACCTCTGTGTCGTCAGTTCACTCGTCGTCCATAAGCAATATAATACTATACTAACTATAGTATATCCATCCATCTACATTGTATACCTGTGGTGGGTTTTTTTTTCTTTATACTAGTTTAGCAGTCTGCTGACAGTGTCCACCAGGTCCGTTATACAGTATATTATATATATAAGCAGCAGTACGGTAGGCCACGGCTGTATCTACCTCTGTGTCGTCAGTGCACTCGTTGTCCATAAGTAATATAATACTATACTATCCATCCATCTACATTGTATACCTGTGGTGTTTTTTTTCTTTTTCTTCATACTAGTTTAGCAGTCTTCTGACAGTGTCCACCAGGTCCGTTATACAGTATATTATATATATATAAGCAGCAGTACGGTAGGCCATGGCTGTACCTACCTCTGTGTCGTCAGTGCACTCATCATCCATAAGTAATATAATACTATACTATCCATCCATCTACATTGTATACCTGTGGTGTTTTTTTTTTCTTTCTTCATACTAGTTTAGCAGTCTGCTGACAGTGTCCACCAGGTCCGTTATACAGTATATTATATATATATATAAGCAGCAGTATGGTAGGCCACGGCTGTACCTACCTCTGTGTTGTCAGTTCACTCGTCGTCCATAAGTAATATAATACTATTCTTACTATAGTATATCCATCCATCTACATTGTATACCTGTGGTGTTTTTTTTTTTTTTTATACTAGTTTAGCAGTCTGCTGACAGTGTCCACCAGGTCCGTTATACAGTATATTATATATATAAGCAGCAGTACAGTAGGCCACGGCTGTACCTACCTCTGTGTCGTCAGTGCACTCGTCGTCCATACGTAATATAATACTATACTATCCATCCATCTACATTGTATACCTGTGGTGTGTTTTTTTTCTTTCTTCATACTAGTTTAGCAGTCTGCTGACAGTGTCCACCAGGTCCGTTATACAGTATATTATATATATAAGCAGCAGTACGGTAGGCCACGGCTGTACCTACCTCTGTGTCGTCAGTTCACTCGTCGTCCATAAGTAATATAATACTATACTATCCATCCATCTACATTGTATACCTGTGTTTTTCTTTCTTTCTTCATACTAGTTTAGCAGTCTGCTGACAGTGTCCACCAGGTCCGTTATACAGTATATTATATATATAAGCAGCAGTACGGTAGGCCACGGCTGTACCTACCTCTGTGTCGTCAGTTCACTCGTCGTCCATAAGTAATATAATACTATACTATCCATCCATCTACATTGTATACCTGTGTTTTTTTTTCTTTCTTCATACTAGTTTAGCAGTCTGCTGACAGTGTCCACCAGATCCGTTATACAGTATATTATATATATATATATATATAAGCAGCAGTACGGTAGGCCACGGCTGTACCTACCTCTGTGTCGTCAGTTCACTCGTCGTCCATAAGCAATATAATACTATACTTACTATAGTATATCCATCCATCTACATTGTATACCTGTGGTGGGTTTTTTTTTCTTTATACTGGTTTAGCAGTCTGCTGACAGTGTCCACCAGGTCCGTTATACAGTATATTATATATATAAGCAGCAGTACGGTAGGCCACGGCTGTATCTACCTCTGTGTCGTCAGTGCACTCGTCGTCCATAAGTAATATAATACTATACTATCCATCCATCTACATTGTATACCTGTGGTGTTTTTTTTTCTTTTTCTTCATACTAGTTTAGCAGTCTTCTGACAGTGTCCACCAGGTCCGTTATACAGTATATTATATATATATATAAGCAGCAGTACGGTAGGCCACGGCTGTACCTACCTCTGTGTCGTCAGTTCACTCGTCGTCCATAAGCAATATAATACTATACTTACTATAGTATATCCATCCATCTACATTGTATACCTGTGGTGGGTTTTTTTTTCTTTATACTAGTTTAGCAGTCTGCTGACAGTGTCCACCAGGTCCGTTATACAGTATATTATATATATAAGCAGCAGTACGGTAGGCCACGGCTGTATCTACCTCTGTGTCGTCAGTGCACTCGTCGTCCATAAGTAATATAATACTATACTATCCATCCATCTACATTGTATACCTGTGGTGTTTTTTTTTCTTTTTCTTCATACTAGTTTAGCAGTCTGCTGACAGTGTCCACCAGGTCCGTTATACAGTATAAAATATATATATAAGCAGCAGTACGGTAGGCCACGGCTGTACCTACCTCTGTGTCGTCAGTTCACTCGTCGTCCATAAGTAATATAATACTATTCTTACTATAGTATATCCATCCATCTACATTGTATACCTGTGGTGGTTTTTTTTTTTTTTTTATACTAGTTTAGCAGTCTGCTGACAGTGTCCACCAGGTCCGTTATACAGTATATTATATATATAAGCAGCAGTACAGTAGGCCACGGCTGTACCTACCTCTGTGTCGTCAGTGCACTCGTCGTCCATACGTAATATAATACTATACTATCCATCCATCTACATTGTATACCTGTGGTGTTTTTTTTTTCTTTCTTCATACTAGTTTAGCAGTCTGCTGACAGTGTCCACCAGGTCCGTTATACAGTATATTATATATATAAGCAGCAGTACGGTAGGCCACGGCTGTACCTACCTCTGTGTCGTCAGTTCACTCGTCGTCCATAAGTAATATAATACTATACTATCCATCCATCTACATTGTATACCTGTGTTTTTTTTTCTTTCTTCATACTAGTTTAGCAGTCTGCTGACAGTGTCCACCAGATCCGTTATACAGTATATTATATATATATATATATATAAGCAGCAGTACGGTAGGCCACGGCTGTACCTACCTCTGTGTCGTCAGTTCACTCGTCGTCCATAAGCAATATAATACTATACTTACTATAGTATATCCATCCATCTACATTGTATACCTGTGGTGGGTTTTTTTTTCTTTATACTAGTTTAGCAGTCTGCTGACAGTGTCCACCAGGTCCGTTATACAGTATATTATATATATAAGCAGCAGTACGGTAGGCCACGGCTGTATCTACCTCTGTGTCGTCAGTGCACTCGTCGTCCATAAGTAATATAATACTATACTATCCATCCATCTACATTGTATACCTGTGGTGTTTTTTTTTCTTTTTCTTCATACTAGTTTAGCAGTCTTCTGACAGTGTCCACCAGGTCCGTTATACAGTATATTATATATATATATAAGCAGCAGTACGGTAGGCCATGGCTGTACCTACCTCTGTGTCGTCAGTGCACTCATCATCCATAAGTAATATAATACTATACTATCCATCCATCTACATTGTATACCTGTGGTGTTTTTTTTTTCTTTCTTCATACTAGTTTAGCAGTCTGCTGACAGTGTCCACCAGGTCCGTTATACAGTATAAAATATATATATAAGCAGCAGTACGGTAGGCCACGGCTGTACCTACCTCTGTGTCGTCAGTTCACTCGTCGTCCATAAGTAATATAATACTATTCTTACTATAGTATATCCATCCATCTACTTTGTATACCTGTGGTGGTTTTTTTTTTTTTTTATACTAGTTTAGCAGTCTGCTGACAGTGTCCACCAGGTCCGTTATACAGTATATTATATATATAAGCAGCAGTACAGTAGGCCACGGCTGTACCTACCTCTGTGTCGTCAGTGCACTCGTCGTCCATACGTAATATAATACTATACTATCCATCCATCTACATTGTATACCTGTGGTGTTTTTTTTTTCTTTCTTCATACTAGTTTAGCAGTCTGCTGACAGTGTCCACCAGGTCCGTTATACAGTATATTATATATATAAGCAGCAGTACGGTAGGCCACGGCTGTACCTACCTCTGTGTCGTCAGTTCACTCGTCGTCCATAAGTAATATAATACTATACTATCCATCCATCTACATTGTATACCTGTGTTTTTTTTCTTTCTTCATACTAGTTTAGCAGTCTGCTGACAGTGTCCACCAGGTCCGTTATACAGTATATTATATATATAAGCAGCAGTACGGTAGGCCACGGCTGTACCTACCTCTGTGTCGTCAGTTCACTCGTCGTCCATAAGTAATATAATACTATACTATCCATCCATCTACATTGTATACCTGTGTTTTTTTTCTTTCTTCATACTAGTTTAGCAGTCTGCTGACAGTGTCCACCAGATCCGTTATACAGTATATTATATATATATATAAGCAGCAGTATGGTAGGCCACGGCTGTACCTACCTCTGTGTCGTCAGTTCACTCGTCCTCCATAAGTAATATAATACTATACTATCCATCCATCTACATTGTATACCTGTGGTGTTTTTTTTTTTTTTATACTAGTTTAGCAGTCTGCTGACAGTGTCCACCAGGTCCGTTATACAGTATATTATATATATAAGCAGCAGTACGGTAGGCCACGGCTGTACCTACCTCTGTGTCGTCAGTGCACTCGTCGTCCTTACGTAATATAATACTATACTATCCATCCATCTACATTGTATACCTGTGGTGTTTTTTTTTTCTTTCTTCATACTAGTTTAGCAGTTTGCTGACAGTGTCCACCAGGTCCGTTATACAGTATATTATATATATAAGCAGCAGTACGGTAGGCCATGGCTGTACCTACCTCTGTGTCGTCAGTTCACTCGTCGTCCATAAGTAATATAATACTATACTATCCATCCATCTACATTGTATACCTGTGTTTTTCTTTCTTTCTTCATACTAGTTTAGCAGTCTGCTGACAGTGTCCACCAGGTCCGTTATACAGTATATTATATATATAAGCAGCAGTACGGTAGGCCACGGCTGTACCTACCTCTGTGTCATCAGTTCACTCGTCGTCCATAAGTAATATAATACTATACTATCCATCCATCTACATTGTATACCTGTGTTTTTTTTTCTTTCTTCATACTAGTTTAGCAGTCTGCTGACAGTGTCCACCAGATCCGTTATACAGTATATTATATATATATAAGCAGCAGTACGGTAGGCCACGGCTGTACCTACCTCTGTGTCGTCAGTTCACTCGTCGTCCATAAGTAATATAATACTATACTTACTATAGTATATCCATCCATCTACATTGTATACCTGTGGTGGGTTTTTTTTTCTGTATACTAGTTTAGCAGTCTGCTGACAGTGTCCACCAGGTCCGTTATACAGTATATTATATATATAAGCAGCAGTACGGTAGGCCACGGCTGTACCTACCTCTGTGTCGTCAGTGCACTCGTCGTCCATAAGTAATATAATACTATACTATCCATCCATCTACATTGTATACCTGTGGTGTTTTTTTCTTTTTCTTCATACTAGTTTAGCAGTCTTCTGACAGTGTCCACCAGGTCCGTTATACAGTATATTATATATATATAAGCAGCAGTACGGTAGGCCATGGCTGTACCTACCTCTGTGTCGTCAGTGCACTCGTCGTCCATACGTAATATAATACTATACTATCCATCCATCTACATTGTATACCTGTGGTGTTTTTTTTTCTTTCTTCATACTAGTTTAGCAGTCTGCTGACAGTGTCCACCAGGTCCGTTATACAGTATATTATATATATAAGCAGCAGTACGGTAGGCCACGGCTGTACCTACCTCTGTGTCGTCAGTTCACTCGTCGTCCATAAGTAATATAATACTATACTATCCATCCATCTACATTGTATACCTGTGTTTTTTTTTCTTTCTTCATACTAGTTTAGCAGTCTGCTGACAGTGTCCACCAGATCCGTTATACAGTATATTATATATATATATATATAAGCAGCAGTACGGTAGGCCACGGCTGTACCTACCTCTGTGTCGTCAGTTCACTCGTCGTCCATAAGCAATATAATACTATACTTACTATAGTATATCCATCCATCTACATTGTATACCTGTGGTGGGTTTTTTTTTCTTTATACTAGTTTAGCAGTCTGCTGACAGTGTCCACCAGGTCCGTTATACAGTATATTATATATATAAGCAGCAGTACGGTAGGCCACGGCTGTATCTACCTCTGTGTCGTCAGTGCACTCGTCGTCCATAAGTAATATAATACTATACTATCCATCCATCTACATTGTATACCTGTGGTGTTTTTTTTTCTTTTTCTTCATACTAGTTTAGCAGTCTTCTGACAGTGTCCACCAGGTCCGTTATACAGTATATTATATATATATATAAGCAGCAGTACGGTAGGCCATGGCTGTACCTACCTCTGTGTCGTCAGTGCACTCATCATCCATAAGTAATATAATACTATACTATCCATCCATCTACATTGTATACCTGTGGTGTTTTTTTTTTCTTTCTTCATACTAGTTTAGCAGTCTGCTGACAGTGTCCACCAGGTCCGTTATACAGTATAAAATATATATATAAGCAGCAGTACGGTAGGCCACGGCTGTACCTACCTCTGTGTCGTCAGTTCACTCGTCGTCCATAAGTAATATAATACTATTCTTACTATAGTATATCCATCCATCTACATTGTATACCTGTGGTGTTTTTTTTTTTTTTTTATACTAGTTTAGCAGTCTGCTGACAGTGTCCACCAGGTCCGTTATACAGTATATTATATATATAAGCAGCAGTACAGTAGGCCACGGCTGTACCTACCTCTGTGTCGTCAGTGCACTCGTCGTCCATACGTAATATAATACTATACTATCCATCCATCTACATTGTATACCTGTGGTGTTTTTTTTTTCTTTCTTCATACTAGTTTAGCAGTCTGCTGACAGTGTCCACCAGGTCCGTTATACAGTATATTATATATATAAGCAACAGTACGGTAGGCCACGGCTGTACCTACCTCTGTGTCGTCAGTTCACTCGTCGTCCATAAGTAATATAATACTATACTATCCATCCATCTACATTGTATACCTGTGTTTTTTTTCTTTCTTCATACTAGTTTAGCAGTCTGCTGACAGTGTCCACCAGATCCGTTATACAGTATATTATATATATATATAAGCAGCAGTATGGTAGGCCACGGCTGTACCTACCTCTGTGTCGTCAGTTCACTCGTCGTCCATAAGTAATATAATACTATTCTTACTATAGTATATCCATCCATCTACATTGTATACCTGTGGTGTTTTTTTTTTTTATACTAGTTTAGCAGTCTGCTGACAGTGTCCACCAGGTCCGTTATACAGTATATTATATATATAAGCAGCAATACGGTAGGCCACGGCTGTACCTACCTCTGTGTCGTCAGTGCACTCGTCGTCCTTACGTAATATAATACTATACTATCCATCCATCTTCATTGTATACCTGTGGTGTTTTTGTTTTCTTTCTTCATACTAGTTTAGCAGTCTGCTGACAGTGTCCACCAGGTCCGTTATACAGTATAAAATATATATATAAGCAGCAGTACGGTAGGCCACGGCTGTACCTACCTCTGTGTCGTCAGTGCACTCATCATCCATAAGTAATATAATACTATACTATCCATCCATCTACATTGTATACCTGTGGTGTTTTTTTTTTCTTTCTTCATACTAGTTTAGCAGTCTGCTGACAGTGTCCACCAGGTCCGTTATACAGTATAAAATATATATATAAGCAGCAGTACGGTAGGCCACGGCTGTACCTACCTCTGTGTCGTCAGTTCACTCGTCGTCCATAAGTAATATAATACTATTCTTACTATAGTATATCCATCCATCTACATTGTATACCTGTGGTGTTTTTTTTTTTTTTTTATACTAGTTTAGCAGTCTGCTGACAGTGTCCACCAGGTCCGTTATACAGTATATTATATATATAAGCAGCAGTACAGTAGGCCACGGCTGTACCTACCTCTGTGTCGTCAGTGCACTCGTCGTCCATACGTAATATAATACTATACTATCCATCCATCTACATTGTATACCTGTGGTGTTTTTTTTTTCTTTCTTCATACTAGTTTAGCAGTCTGCTGACAGTGTCCACCAGGTCCGTTATACAGTATATTATATATATAAGCAGCAGTACGGTAGGCCACGGCTGTACCTACCTCTGTGTCGTCAGTTCACTCGTCGTCCATAAGTAATATAATACTATACTATCCATCCATCTACATTGTATACCTGTGTTTTTTTTCTTTCTTCATACTAGTTTAGCAGTCTGCTGACAGTGTCCACCAGATCCGTTATACAGTATATTATATATATATATAAGCAGCAGTATGGTAGGCCACGGCTGTACCTACCTCTGTGTCGTCAGTTCACTCGTCGTCCATAAGTAATATAATACTATTCTTACTATAGTATATCCATCCATCTACATTGTATACCTGTGGTGTTTTTTTTTTTTATACTAGTTTAGCAGTCTGCTGACAGTGTCCACCAGGTCCGTTATACAGTATATTATATATATAAGCAGCAATACGGTAGGCCACGGCTGTACCTACCTCTGTGTCGTCAGTGCACTCGTCGTCCTTACGTAATATAATACTATACTATCCATCCATCTTCATTGTATACCTGTGGTGTTTTTGTTTTCTTTCTTCATACTAGTTTAGCAGTTTGCTGACAGTGTCCACCAGGTCCGTTATACAGTATATTATATATATAAGCAGCAGTACGGTAGGCCACGGCTGTACCTACCTCTGTGTCGTCAGTTCACTCGTCGTCCATAAGTAATATAATACTATACTATCCATCCATCTACATTGTATACCTGTGTTTTTCTTTCTTTCTTCATACTAGTTTAGCAGTCTGCTGACAGTGTCCACCAGGTCCGTTATACAGTATATTATATATATAAGCAGCAGTACGGTAGGCCACGGCTGTACCTACCTCTGTGTCGTCAGTTCACTCGTCGTCCATAAGTAATATAATACTATACTATCCATCCATCTACATTGTATACCTGTGTTTTTTTTTCTTTCTTCATACTAGTTTAGCAGTCTGCTGACAGTGTCCACCAGATCCGTTATACAGTATATTATATATATATAAGCAGCAGTACGGTAGGCCACGGCTGTACCTACCTCTGTGTCGTCAGTTCACTCGTCGTCCATAAGTAATATAATACTATACTTACTATAGTATATCCATCCATCTACATTGTATACCTGTGGTGGGTTTTTTTTTCTTTATACTAGTTTAGCAGTCTGCTGACAGTGTCCACCAGGTCCGTTATACAGTATATTATATATATAAGCAGCAGTACGGTAGGCCACGGCTGTACCTACCTCTGTGTCGTCAGTGCACTCGTCGTCCATAAGTAATATAATACTATACTATCCATCCATCTACATTGTATACCTGTGGTGTTTTTTTTCTTTTTCTTCATACTAGTTTAGCAGTCTTCTGACAGTGTCCACCAGGTCAGTTATACAGTATATTATATATATATAAGCAGCAGTACGGTAGGCCATGGCTGTACCTACCTCTGTGTCGTCAGTGCACTCATCGTCCATAAGTAATATAATACTATACTATCCATCCATCTACATTGTATACCTGTGGTGTTTTTTTTCTTTTTCTTCATACTAGTTTAGCAGTCTTCTGACAGTGTCCACCAGGTCCGTTATACAGTATATTATATATATATAAGCAGCAGTACGGTAGGCCATGGCTGTACCTACCTCTGTGTCGTCAGTGCACTCATCGTCCATAAGTAATATAATACTATACTATCCATCCATCTACATTGTATACCTGTGGTGTTTTTTTCTTTTTCTTCATACTAGTTTAGCAGTCTTCTGACAGTGTCCACCAGGTCCGTTATACAGTATATTATATATATATAAGCAGCAGTACGGTAGGCCATGGCTGTACCTACCTCTGTGTCGTCAGTGCACTCGTCGTCCATACGTAATATAATACTATACTATCCATCCATCTACATTGTATACCTGTGGTGTTTTTTTTTCTTTCTTCATACTAGTTTAGCAGTCTGCTGACAGTGTCCACCAGGTCCGTTATACAGTATATTATATATATAAGCAGCAGTACGGTAGGCCACGGCTGTACCTACCTCTGTGTCGTCAGTTCACTCGTCGTCCATAAGTAATATAATACTATACTATCCATCCATCTACATTGTATACCTGTGTTTTTTTTTCTTTCTTCATACTAGTTTAGCAGTCTGCTGACAGTGTCCACCAGATCCGTTATACAGTATATTATATATATATATATATATAAGCAGCAGTACGGTAGGCCACGGCTGTACTTACCTCTGTGTCGTCAGTTCACTCGTCGTCCATAAGCAATATAATACTATACTTACTATAGTATATCCATCCATCTACATTGTATACCTGTGGTGGGTTTTTTTTTCTTTATACTAGTTTAGCAGTCTGCTGACAGTGTCCACCAGGTCCGTTATACAGTATATTATATATATAAGCAGCAGTACGGTAGGCCACGGCTGTATCTACCTCTGTGTCGTCAGTGCACTCGTCGTCCATAAGTAATATAATACTATACTATCCATCCATCTACATTGTATACCTGTGGTGTTTTTTTTTCTTTTTCTTCATACTAGTTTAGCAGTCTTCTGACAGTGTCCACCAGGTCCGTTATACAGTATATTATATATATATATAAGCAGCAGTACGGTAGGCCATGGCTGTACCTACCTCTGTGTCGTCAGTGCACTCATCATCCATAAGTAATATAATACTATACTATCCATCCATCTACATTGTATACCTGTGGTGTTTTTTTTTTCTTTCTTCATACTAGTTTAGCAGTCTGCTGACAGTGTCCACCAGGTCCGTTATACAGTATAAAATATATATATAAGCAGCAGTACGGTAGGCCACGGCTGTACCTACCTCTGTGTCGTCAGTTCACTCGTCGTCCATAAGTAATATAATACTATTCTTACTATAGTATATCCATCCATCTACATTGTATACCTGTGGTGGTTTTTTTTTTTTTTTATACTAGTTTAGCAGTCTGCTGACAGTGTCCACCAGGTCCGTTATACAGTATATTATATATATAAGCAGCAGTACAGTAGGCCACGGCTGTACCTACCTCTGTGTCATCAGTGCACTCGTCGTCCATACGTAATATAATACTATACTATCCATCCATCTACATTGTATACCTGTGGTGTTTTTTTTTTCTTTCTTCATACTAGTTTAGCAGTCTGCTGACAGTGTCCACCAGGTCCGTTATACAGTATATTATATATATAAGCAGCAGTACGGTAGGCCATGGCTGTACCTACCTCTGTGTCGTCAGTTCACTCGTCGTCCATAAGTAATATAATACTATACTATCCATCCATCTACATTGTATACCTGTGTTTTTTTTCTTTCTTCATACTAGTTTAGCAGTCTGCTGACAGTGTCCACCAGATCCGTTATACAGTATATTATATATATATATAAGCAGCAGTATGGTAGGCCACGGCTGTACCTACCTCTGTGTCGTCAGTTCACTCGTCGTCCATAAGTAATATAATACTATTCTTACTATAGTATATCCATCCATCTACATTGTATACCTGTGGTGTTTTTTTTTTTTTATACTAGTTTAGCAGTCTGCTGACAGTGTCCACCAGGTCCGTTATACAGTATATTATATATATAAGCAGCAATACGGTAGGCCACGGCTGTACCTACCTCTGTGTCGTCAGTGCACTCGTCGTCCTTACGTAATATAATACTATACTATCCATCCATCTTCATTGTATACCTGTGGTGTTTTTGTTTTCTTTCTTCATACTAGTTTAGCAGTTTGCTGACAGTGTCCACCAGGTCCGTTATACAGTATATTATATATATAAGCAGCAGTACGGTAGGCCACGGCTGTACCTACCTCTGTGTCGTCAGTTCACTCGTCGTCCATAAGTAATATAATACTATACTATCCATCCATCTACATTGTATACCTGTGTTTTTCTTTCTTTCTTCATACTAGTTTAGCAGTCTGCTGACAGTGTCCACCAGGTCCGTTATACAGTATATTATATATATAAGCAGCAGTACGGTAGGCCACGGCTGTACCTACCTCTGTGTCGTCAGTTCACTCGTCGTCCATAAGTAATATAATACTATACTATCCATCCATCTACATTGTATACCTGTGTTTTTTTTTCTTTCTTCATACTAGTTTAGCAGTCTGCTGACAGTGTCCACCAGATCCGTTATACAGTATATTATATATATATAAGCAGCAGTACGGTAGGCCACGGCTGTACCTACCTCTGTGTCGTCAGTTCACTCGTCGTCCATAAGTAATATAATACTATACTTACTATAGTATATCCATCCATCTACATTGTATACCTGTGGTGGGTTTTTTTTTCTTTATACTAGTTTAGCAGTCTGCTGACAGTGTCCACCAGGTCCGTTATACAGTATATTATATATATAAGCAGCAGTACGGTAGGCCACGGCTGTACCTACCTCTGTGTCGTCAGTGCACTCGTCGTCCATAAGTAATATAATACTATACTATCCATCCATCTACATTGTATACCTGTGGTGTTTTTTTTCTTTTTCTTCATACTAGTTTAGCAGTCTTCTGACAGTGTCCACCAGGTCCGTTATACAGTATATTATATATATATAAGCAGCAGTACGGTAGGCCATGGCTGTACCTACCTCTGTGTCGTCAGTGCACTCATCGTCCATAAATAATATAATACTATACTATCCATCCATCTACATTGTATACCTGTGGTGTTTTTTTTTTCTTTCTTCATACTAGTTTAGCAGTCTGCTGACAGTGTCCACCAGGTCCGTTATACAGTATATTATATATAAATATATATATATATATATAAGCAGCAGTACGGTAGGCCACGGCTGTACCTACCTCTGTGTCGTCAGTGCACTCGTCATCCATAAGTAATATAATACTATACTATCCATCCATCTACATTGTATACCTGTGGTGTTTTTTTTCTTTTTCTTCATACTAGTTTAGCAGTCTTCTGACAGTGTCCACCAGGTCCGTTATACAGTATATTATATATATATATATAAGCAGCAGTACGGTAGGCCATGGCTTTACTTACCTCTGTGTCGTCAGTGCACTCATCGTCCATAAGTAATATAATACTATACTATCCATCCATCTACATTGTATACCTGTGGTGTTTTTTTTTTCTTTCTTCATACTAGTTTAGCAGTCTGCTGACAGTGTCCACCAGGTCCGTTATGCAGTATATTATATATATATAAGCAGCAGTACGGTAGGCCACGGCTGTACCTACCTCTGTGTCGTCAGTTCACTCGTCGTCCATAAGTAATATAATACTATTCTTACTATAGTATATCCATCCATCTACATTGTATACCTGTGGTGGGTTTTTTTTTCTTTATACTAGTTTAGCAGTCTGCTGACAGTGTCCACCAGGTCCGTTATACAGTATATTATATATATAAGCAGCAGTACGGTAGGCCACGGCTGTACCTACCTCTGTGTCGTCAGTGCACTCGTCGTCCATACGTAATATAATACTATACTATCCATCCATCTACATTGTATACCTGTGGTGTTTTTTTTTCTTTCTTCATACTAGTTTAGCAGTCTGCTGACAGTGTCCACCAGGTCCGTTATACAGTATATTATATATATAAGCAGCAGTACGGTAGGCCACGGCTGTACCTACCTCTGTGTCGTCAGTTCACTCGTCGTCCATAAGTAATATAATACTATACTATCCATCCATCTACATTGTATACCTGTGTTTTTTTTTCTTTCTTCATACTAGTTTAGCAGTCTGCTGACAGTGTCCACCAGATCCGTTATACAGTATATTATATATATATAAGCAGCAGTACGGTAGGCCACGGCTGTACCTACCTCTGTGTCGTCAGTTCACTCGTCGTCCATAAGTAATATAATACTATACTTACTATAGTATATCCATCCATCTACATTGTATACCTGTGGTGGTTTTTTTTTTCTTTATACTAGTTTAGCAGTCTGCTGACAGTGTCCACCAGGTCCGTTATACAGTATATTATATATATAAGCAGCAGTACGGTAGGCCACGGCTGTACCTACCTCTGTGTCGTCAGTGCACTCGTCGTCCATAAGTAACATAATACTATACTATCCATCCATCTACATTGTATACCTGTGGTGTTTTTTTTTTTCTTTCTTCATACTAGTTTAGCAGTCTGCTGACAGTGTCCACCAGGTCCGTTATACAGTATATTATATATATATAAGCAGCAGTACGGTAGGCCACGGCTGTACCTACCTCTGTGTCGTCAGTGCACTCGTTGTCCATAAGTAATATAATACTATACTATCCATCCATCTACATTGTATACCTGTGGTGTTTTTTTTCTTTTTCTTCATACTAGTTTAGCAGTCTTCTGACAGTGTCCACCAGGTCCGTTATACAGTATATTATATATATATAAGCAGCAGTACGGTAGGCCATGGCTGTACCTACCTCTGTGTCGTCAGTGCACTCATCATCCATAAGTAATATAATACTATACTATCCATCCATCTACATTGTATACCTGTGGTGTTTTTTTTTTCTTTCTTCATACTAGTTTAGCAGTCTGCTGACAGTGTCCACCAGGTCCGTTATACAGTATATTATATATATATAAGCAGCAGTACGGTAGGCCACGGCTGTACCTACCTCTGTGTTGTCAGTTCACTCGTCGTCCATAAGTAATATAATACTATTCTTACTATAGTATATCCATCCATCTACAATGTATACCTGTGGTGGGTTTTTTTTTCTTTATACTAGTTTAGCAGTCTGCTGACAGTGTCCACCAGGTCCGTTATACAGTATATTATATATATAAGCAGCAGTACGGTAGGCCACGGCTGTACCTACCTCTGTGTCGTCAGTGCACTCGTCGTCCATAAGTAATATAATACTATACTATCCATCCATCTACATTGTATACCTGTGGTGTTTTTTTTTTTTTTCTTCATACTAGTTTAGCAGTCTTCTGACAGTGTCCACCAGGTCCGTTATACAGTATATTATATATATATAAGCTGCAGTACGGTAGGCCATGGCTGTACCTACCTCTGTGTCATCAGTGCACTCGTCGTCCATACGTAATATAATACTATACTATCCATCCATCTACATTGTATACCTGTGGTGTTTTTTTTTTCTTTCTTCATACTAGTTTAGCAGTCTGCTGACAGCATCCACCAGGTCCGTTATACAGTATATTATATATATAAGCAGCAGTACGGTAGGCCACTGCTGTACCTACCTCTGTGTCGTCAGTTCACTCGTCGTCCATAAGTAATATAATACTATACTATCCATCCATCTACATTGTATACCTGTGGTGTTTTTTTTTTTCTTTCTTCATACTAGTTTAGCAGTCTTCTGACAGTGTCCACCAGATCCGTTATACAGTAGAGATGAGCGCCTGAAATTTTTCGGGTTTTGTGTTTTGGTTTTGGGTTCGGTTCCGCGGCCGTGTTTTGGGTTCGACCGCGTTTTGGCAAAACCTCACCGAATTTTTTTTGTCGGATTCGGGTGTGTTTTGGATTCGGGTGTTTTTTTCAAAAAACCCTAAAACACAGCTTAAATCATAGAATTTGGGGGTCATTTTGATCCCATATTATTATTAACCTCAAAAACCATAATTTCCACTCATTTTCAGTCTATTCTGAATACCTCACACCTCACAATATTATTTTTAGTCCTAAAATTTGCACCGAGGTCGCTGGATGACTAAGCTAAGCGACCCTAGTGGCCGACACAAACACCTGGCCCATCTAGGAGTGGCACTGCAGTGTCACGCAGGATGTCCCTTCCAAAAAACCCTCCCCAAACAGCACATGACGCAAAGAAAAAAAGAGGCGCAATGAGGTAGCTGACTGTGTGAGTAAGATAAGCGACCCTAGTGGCCGACACAAACACCGGGCCCATTTAGGAGTGGCACTGCAGTGTCACGCAGGATGTCCCTTCCAAAAAACCCTCCCCAAACAGCACATGACGCAAAGAAAAAAAGAGGTGCAATGAGGTAGCTGACTGTGTGAGTAAGATAAGCGACCCTAGTGGCCGACACAAACACCGGGCCCATTTAGGAGTGGCACTGCAGTGTCACGCAGGATGTCCCTTCCAAAAAACCCTCCCCAATCAGCACATGACGCAAAGAAAAAAAGAGGCGCAATGAGGTAGCTGTGTGAGTAAGATTAGCGACCCTAGTGGCCGACACAAACACCGGGCCCATTTAGGAGTGGCACTGCAGTGTCACGCAGGATGTCCCTTCCAAAAAACCCTCCCCAAACAGCACATGACGCAAAGAAAAAGAAAAGAAAAAAGAGGTGCAAGATGGAATTGTCCTTTGGCCCTCCCACCCACCCTTATGTTGTATAAACAAAACAGGACATGCACACTTTAACCAACCCATCATTTCAGTGACAGGGTCTGCCACACGACTGTGACTGATATGACGGGTTGGTTTGGACCCCCCAAAAAAGAAGCAATTAATCTCTCCTTGCACAAACTGGCTCTACAGAGGCAAGATGTCCACCTCATCATCATCCTCCGATATATCACCGTGTACATCCCCCTCCTCACAGATTATCAATTCGTCCCCACTGGAATCCACCATCTCAGCTCCCTGTGTACTTTGTGGAGGCAATTGCTGCTGGTCAATGTCTCCGCGGAGGAATTGATTATAATTCATTTTAATGAACATCATCTTCTCCACATTTTCTGGATGTAACCTCGTACGCCGATTGCTGACAAGGTGAGCGGCGGCACTAAACACTCTTTCGGAGTACACACTTGTGGGAGGGCAACTTAGGTAGAATAAAGCCAGTTTGTGCAATGGCCTCCAAATTGCCTCTTTTTCCTGCCAGTATAAGTATGGACTGTGTGACGTGCCTACTTGGATGCGGTCACTCATATAATCCTCCACCATTCTTTCAATGGTGAGAGAATCATATGCAGTGACAGTAGACGACATGTCCGTAATCGTTGTCAGGTCCTTCAGTCCGGACCAGATGTCAGCATCAGCAGTCGCTCCAGACTGCCCTGCATCACCGCCAGCGGGTGGGCTCGGAATTCTGAGCCTTTTCCTCGCACCCCCAGTTGCGGGAGAATGTGAAGGAGGAGATGTTGACAGGTCGCGTTCCGCTTGACTTGACAATTTTCTCACCAGCAGGTCTTTCAACCCCAGCAGACTTGTGTCTGCCGGAAAGAGAGATCCAAGGTAGGCTTTAAATCTAGGATCGAGCACGGTGGCCAAAATGTAGTGCTCTGATTTCAACAGATTGACCACCCGTGAATCCTTGTTAAGCGAATTAAGGGCTCCATCCACAAGTCCCACATGCCTAGCGGAATCGCTCCGTGTTAGCTCCTCCTTCAATGTCTCCAGCTTCTTCTGCAAAAGCCTGATGAGGGGAATGACCTGACTCAGGCTGGCAGTGTCTGAACTGACTTCACGTGTGGCAAGTTCAAAGGGCATCAGAACCTTGCACAACGTTGAAATCATTCTCCACTGCGCTTGAGACAGGTGCATTCCACCTCCTATATCGTGCTCAATTGTATAGGCTTGAATGGCCTTTTGCTGCTCCTCCAACCTCTGAAGCATATAGAGGGTTGAATTCCACCTCGTTACCACTTCTTGCTTCAGATGATGGCAGGGCAGGTTCAGTAGTTTTTGGTGGTGCTCCAGTCTTCTGTACGTGGTGCCTGTACGCCGAAAGTGTCCCGCAATTCTTCTGGCCACCGACAGCATCTCTTGCACGCCCCTGTCGTTTTTTAAATAATTCTGCACCACCAAATTCAAGGTATGTGCAAAACATGGGACGTGCTGGAATTTGCCCATATTTAATGCACACACAATATTGCTGGCGTTGTCCGATGCCACAAATCCACAGGAGAGTCCAATTGGGGTAAGCCATTCCGCGATGATCTTCCTCAGTTGCCGTAAGAGGTTTTCAGCTGTGTGCGTATTCTGGAAACCGGTGATACAAAGCGTAGCCTGCCTAGGAAAGAGTTGGCGTTTGCGAGATGCTGCTACTGGTGCCGCCGCTGCTGTTCTTGCGGCGGGAGTCCATACATCTACCCAGTGGGCTGTCACAGTCATATAGTCCTGACCCTGCCCTGCTCCACTTGTCCACATGTCCGTGGTTAAGTGGACATTGGGTACAGCTGCATTTTTTAGGACACTGGTGACTCTTTTTCTGAGGTCTGTGTAAATTTTCGGTATCGCCTGCCTAGAGAAATGGAACCTAGATGGTATTTGGTACCGGGGACACAGTACCTCCAACAAGTCTCTAGTTGGCTCTGCAGTAATGATGGATACCGGAACCACGGTTCTCACCACCCAGGATGCCAAGGCCTCAGTTATCCGCTTTGCAGTAGGATGACTGCTGTGATATTTCATCTTCCTCGCAAAGGACTGTTGGACAGTCAATTGCTTGGTGGAAGTAGTAAAAGTGGTCTTACGACTTCCCCTCTGGGATGACCATCGACTCCCAGCAGCAACAACAGCAGCGCCAGCAGCAGTAGGCGTTACACGCAAGGATGCATCGGAGGAATCCCAGGCAGGAGAGGAATCGTCAGAATTGCCAGTGACATGGCCTGCAGGACTATTGGCATTCCTGGGGAAGGAGGAAATTGACACTGAGGGAGTTGGTGGGGTGGTTTGCGTGAGCTTGGTTACAAGAGGAAGGGATTTACTGGTCAGTGGACTGCTTCCGCTGTCACCCAAAGTTTTTGAACTTGTCACTGACTTATTATGAATGCGCTGCAGGTGACGTATAAGGGAGGATGTTCCGAGGTGGTTAACGTCCTTACCCCTACTTATTACAGCTTGACAAAGGGAACACACGGCTTGACACCTGTTGTCCGCATTTCTGTTGAAATACCTCCACACCGAAGAGCTGATTTTTTTGGTATTTTCACCTGGCATGTCAACGGCCATATTCCTCCCACGGACAACAGGTGTCTCCCCGGGTGCCTGACTTAAACAAACCACCTCACCATCAGAATCCTCCTGGTCAATTTCCTCCCCAGCGCCAGCAACACCCATATCCTCCTCATCCTGGTGTACTTCAACACTGACATCTTCAATCTGACTATCAGGAACTGGACTGCGGGTGCTCCTTCCAGCACTTGCAGGGGGCGTGCAAATGGTGGAAGGCGCATGCTCTTCACGTCCAGTGTTGGGAAGGTCAGGCATCGCAACCGACACAATTGGACTCTCCTTGTGGATTTGGGATTTCGAAGAATGCACAGTTCTTTGCTGTGCTTTTGCCAGCTTGAGTCTTTTCATTTTTCTAGCAAGAGGCTGATTGCTTCCATCCTCATGTGAAGCTGAACCACTAGCCATGAACATAGGCCAGGGCCTCAGCCGTTCCTTGCCACTCCGTGTGGTAAATGGCATATTGGCAAGTTTACGCTTCTCCTCCGACAATTTTATTTTAGGTTTTGGAGTCCTTTTTTTACTGATATTTGGTGTTTTGGATTTGACATGCTCTGTACTATGACATTGGGCATCGGCCTTGGCAGACGACGTTGCTGGCATTTCATCGTCTCGGCCATGACTAGTGGCAGCAGCTTCAGCACGAGGTGGAAGTGGATCTTGATCTTTCCCTAATTTTGGAACCTCAACATTTTTGTTCTCCATATTTTAATAGGCACAACTAAAAGGCACCTCAGGTAAACAATGGAGATGGATGGATACTAGTATACAATTATGGACGGACTGCCGAGTGCCGACACAGAGGTAGCCACAGCCGTGAACTACCGTACTGTACTGTGTCTGCTGCTAATATAGACTGGTTGATAAAGAGATGTCGTAGTATGTATGTATAAAGAAGAAAGAAAAAAAAACACGGTTAGGTGGTATACAATTATGGACGGACTGCCGAGTGCCGACACAGAGGTAGCCACAGCCGTGAACTACCGTACTGTACTGTGTCTGCTGCTAATATAGACTGGTTGATAAAGAGATGTCGTAGTATGTATGTATAAAGAAGAAAGAAAAAAAAACCACGGGTAGGTGGTATAAAATTATGGACGGACTGCCGAGTGCCGACACAGAGGTAGCCACAGCCGTGAACTACCGTACTGTACTGTGTCTGCTGCTAATATAGACTGGTTGATAAAGAGATGTCGTAGTATGTATGTATAAAGAAGAAAGAAAGAAAAACCACGGGTAGGTGGTATACAATTATGGACGGACTGCCGAGTGCCGACACAGAGGTAGCCACAGCCGTGAACTACCGTACTGTACTGTGTCTGCTGCTAATATAGACTGGTTGATAAAGAGATGTCGTAATATGTATGTATAAAGAAGAAAGAAAAAAAAACCACGGTTAGGTGGTATACAATTATGGACGGACTGCTGAGTGCCGACACAGAGGTAGCCACAGCCGTGAACTACCGTACTGTACTGTGTCTGCTGCTAATATAGACTGGTTGATAAAGAGATGTCGTAGTATGTATGTATAAAGAAGAAAGAAAAAAAAACCACGGGTAGGTGGTATACAATTATGGACGGACTGCCGAGTGCCGACACAGAGGTAGCCACAGCCGTGAACTACCGTACTGTACTGTGTCTGCTGCTAATATAGACTGGTTGATAAAGAGATGTCGTAGTATGTATGTATAAAGAAGAAAGAAAAAAAAACCACGGTTAGGTGGTATACAATTATGGACGGACTGCCGAGTGCCGACACAGAGGTAGCCACAGCCGTGAACTACCGTACTGTACTGTGTCTGCTGCTAATATAGACTGGTTGATAAAGAGATGTCGTAGTATGTACGTATAAAGAAGAAAGAAAAAAAAAACACGGTTAGGTGGTATACAATTATGGACGGACTGCCGAGTGCCGACACAGAGGTAGCCACAGCCGTGAACTACCGTACTGTACTGTGTCTGCTGCTAATATAGACTGGTTGATAAAGAGATGTCGTAGTATGTATGTATAAAGAAGAAAGAAAAAAAAACCACGGTTAGGTGGTATACAATTATGGACGGACTGCCGAGTGCCGACACAGAGGTAGCCACAGCCGTGAACTACCGTACTGTACTGTGTCTGCTGCTAATATAGACTGGTTGATAAAGAGATGTCGTAGTATGTATGTATAAAGAAGAAAGAAAAAAAAACACGGTTAGGTGGTATACAATTATGGACGGACTGCCGAGTGCCGACACAGAGGTAGCCACAGCCGTGAACTACCGTACTGTACTGTGTCTGCTGCTAATATAGACTGGTTGATAAAGAGATGTCGTAGTATGTATGTATAAAGAAGAAAGAAAAAAAAACCACGGGTAGGTGGTATAAAATTATGGACGGACTGCCGAGTGCCGACACAGAGGTAGCCACAGCCGTGAACTACCGTACTGTACTGTGTCTGCTGCTAATATAGACTGGTTGATAAAGAGATGTCGTAGTATGTATGTATAAAGAAGAAAGAAAGAAAAACCACGGGTAGGTGGTATACAATTATGGACGGACTGCCGAGTGCCGACACAGAGGTAGCCACAGCCGTGAACTACCGTACTGTACTGTGTCTGCTGCTAATATAGACTGGTTGATAAAGAGATGTCGTAGTATGTATGTATAAAGAAGAAAGAAAAAAAAACCACGGGTAGGTGGTATACAATTATGGACGGACTGCCGAGTGCCGACACAGAGGTAGCCACAGCCGTGAACTACCGTACTGTACTGTGTCTGCTGCTAATATAGACTGGTTGATAAAGAGATGTCGTAGTATGTATGTATAAAGAAGAAAGAAAAAAAAACCACGGTTAGGTGGTATACAATTATGGACGGACTGCCGAGTGCCGACACAGAGGTAGCCACAGCCGTGAACTACCGTACTGTACTGTGTCTGCTGCTAATATAGACTGGTTGATAAAGAGATGTCGTAGTATGTACGTATAAAGAAGAAAGAAAAAAAAACCACGGTTAGGTGGTATACAATTATGGACGGACTGCCGAGTGCCGACACAGAGGTAGCCACAGCCGTGAACTACCGTACTGTACTGTGTCTGCTGCTAATATAGACTGGTTGATAAAGAGATGTCGTAGTATGTATGTATAAAGAAGAAAGAAAAAAAAACCACGGTTAGGTGGTATACAATTATGGACGGACTGCCGAGTGCCGACACAGAGGTAGCCACAGCCGTGAACTACCGTACTGTACTGTGTCTGCTGCTAATATAGACTGGTTGATAAAGAGATGTCGTAGTATGTATGTATAAAGAAGAAAGAAAAAAAAACCACGGTTAGGTGGTATACAATTATGGACGGACTGCCGAGTGCCGACACAGAGGTAGCTACAGCCGTGAACTACCGTACTGTGTCTGCTGCGACTGGATGATAAATAATGATATAAAAAATATATATATATCACTACTGCAGCCGGACAGGTATATATATTATATAATGACGGACCTGCTGGACACTGTCTGTCAGCAGAATGAGTTTTTTATAGAATAAAAAAAAAAACACCACACAAGTGAAGTCACACGACGAGTGTTTAACTTTTTCAGGCAATCACAATATAGTATACTACTAACTATACTGGTGGTCAGTGTGGTCAGGTCACTGGTCAGTCACACTGGCAGTGGCACTCCTGCAGCAAAAGTGTGCACTGTTTAATTTTAATATAATATGTACTCCTGGCTCCTGCTATAACCTATAACTGGCACTGCAGTGCTCCCCAGTCTCCCCCACAATTATAAGCTGTGTGAGCTGAGCACAGTCAGATATATAATATATACATAGATGATGCAGCACACTGGGCTGAGCAGTGCACACAGATATGGTATGTGACTGAGTCACTATGTGTATCGTTTTTTTCAGGCAGAGAACGGATATATTAAATAAAACTGCACTGTCTGGTGGTCACTGTGGTCAGTCACTAGTAAACTCTGCACTCTCTTCTACAGTACTCCTAAGCTCCAGTAAATCAGGTCAATCTCTCTCTCTCTCTCTCTCCTAATCTAAATCACTGTACTCCCTAACAGCTGCTCCCCGTCCCCAATCCTCCCCACAATTATAACTAAGTCACTCAGTCTTTACTCTTTTCTACTATAACGGAGAGGACGCCAGCCACGTCCTCTCCCTATCAATCTCAATGCACGTGTGAAAATGGCGGCGACGCGCGGCTCCTTATATAGAATCCGAGTCTCGCGAGAATCCGACAGCGTCATGATGACGTTCGGGCGCGCTCGGGTTAACCGAGCAAGGCGGGAAGATCCGAGTCGCTCGGACCCGTGAAAAAAAACATGAAGTTCGTGCGGGTTCGGATTCAGAAAAACCGAACCCGCTCATCTCTATTATACAGTATATTATATATATATAAGCAGCAGTACGGTAGGCCACGGCTGTACCTACCTCTGTGTCGTCAGTTCACTCGTCGTCCATAAGTAATATAATACTATACTTACTATAGTAGATCCATCCATCTACATTGTATACCTGTGGTGTTTTTTTTTTCTTTCTTCATACTAGTTTAGCAGTCTGCTGACAGTGTCCACCAGATCCGTTATACAGTATATTATATATATATAAGCAGCAGTACGGTAGGCCACGGCTGTACCTACCTCTGTGTCGTCAGTTCACTCGTCGTCCATAAGTAATATAATACTATACTTACTATAGTATATCCATCCATCTACATTGTATACCTGTGGTGGGTTTTTTTTTCTTTATACTAGTTTAGCAGTCTGCTGACAGTGTCCACCAGGTCCGTTATACAGTATATTATATATATAAGCAGCAGTACGGTAGGCCACGGCTGTACCTACCTCTGTGTCGTCAGTGCACTCGTCATCCATAAGTAATATAATACTATACTATCCATCCATCTACATTGTATACCTGTGGTGTTTTTTTTTCTTTCTTTATACTAGTTTAGCAGTCTGCTGACAGTGTCCACCAGGTCCGTTATACAGTATATTATATATATATAAGCAGCAGTACGGTAGGCCATGGCTGTACCTACCTCTGTGTCATCAGTGCACTCATCGTCCATAAGTAATATAATTCTATACTATCCATCCATCTACATTGTATACCTGTGGTGTTTTTTTTTTCTTTCTTCATACTAGTTTAGCAGTCTGCTGACAGTGTCCACCAGGTCCGTTATACAGTATATTATATATATATATAAGCAGCAGTACGGTAGGCCACGGCTGTACCTAACTCTGTGTCGTCAGTTCACTCGTCGTCCATAAGTAATATAATACTATTCTTACTATAGTATATCCATCCATCTACATTGTATACCTGTGGTGGGTTTTTTTTTCTTTATACTAGTTTAGCAGTCTGCTGACAGTGTCCACCAGGTCCGTTATACAGTATATTATATATATAAGCAGCAGTACGGTAGGCAACGGCTGTACCTACCTCTGTGTCATCAGTTCACTCGTCGTCCATAAGTAATATAATACTATACTATCTATCCATCTACATTGTATACCTGTGGTGTTTTTTTTTTCTTTCTTCATACTAGTTTAGCAGTCTGCTGACAGTGTCCACCAGGTCCGTTATACAGTATATTATATATATATAAGCAGAAGTACGGTAGGCCACGGCTGTAACTACCTCTGTGTCGTCAGTTCACTCGTCGTCCATAAGTAATATAATACTAGAATTACTATAGTATATCCATCCATCTACATTGTATACCTGTGGTGGGTTTTTTTTTCTTAATACTAGTTTAGCAGTCTGCTGACAGTGTCCACCAGGTCCGTTATACAGTATATTATATATATAAGCAGCAGTACGGTAGGCCACGGCTGTACCTACCTCTGTGTCGTCAGTGCACTCGTCGTCCATAAGTAATATAATACTATACTATCCATCCATCTACATTGTATACCTGTGGTGTTTTTTTTTCTTTCTTTATACTAGTTTAGCAGTCTGCTGACAGTGTCCACCAGGTCCGTTATACAGTATATTATATATATAAGCAGCAGTACGGTAGGCCACGGCTGTACCTACCTCTGTGTCGTCAGTTCACTCGTCGTCCATAAGTAATATAATACTATACTATCCATCCATCTACATTGTATACCTGTGTTTTTTTTTCTTTCTTCATACTAGTTTAGCAGTCTGCTGACAGTGTCCACCAGATCCGTTATACAGTATATTATATATATATAAGCAGCAGTACGGTAGGCCACGGCTGTACCTACCTCTGTGTCGTCAGTTCACTCGTCGTCCATAAGTAATATAATACTATACTTACTATAGTATATCCATCCATCTACATTGTATACCTGTGGTGGGTTTTTTTTTCTTTATACTAGTTTAGCAGTCTGCTGACAGTGTCCACCAGGTCCGTTATACAGTATATTATATATATAAGCAGCAGTACGGTAGGCCACGGCTGTACCTACCTCTGTGTCGTCAGTGCACTCGTCATCCATAAGTAATATAATACTATACTATCCATCCATCTACATTGTATACCTGTGGTGTTTTTTTTTCTTTCTTTATACTAGTTTAGCAGTCTGCTGACAGTGTCCACCAGGTCCGTTATACAGTATATTATATATATATAAGCAGCAGTACGGTAGGCCATGGCTGTACCTACCTCTGTGTCATCAGTGCACTCATCGTCCATAAGTAATATAATTCTATACTATCCATCCATCTACATTGTATACCTGTGGTGTTTTTTTTTTCTTTCTTCATACTAGTTTAGCAGTCTGCTGACAGTGTCCACCAGGTCCGTTATACAGTATATTATATATATATATAAGCAGCAGTACGGTAGGCCACGGCTGTACCTAACTCTGTGTCGTCAGTTCACTCGTCGTCCATAAGTAATATAATACTATTCTTACTATAGTATATCCATCCATCTACATTGTATACCTGTGGTGGTTTTTTTTTTCTTTATACTAGTTTAGCAGTCTGCTGACAGTGTCCACCAGGTCCGTTATACAGTATATTATATATATAAGCAGCAGTACGGTAGGCAACGGCTGTACCTACCTCTGTGTCATCAGTTCACTCGTCGTCCATAAGTAATATAATACTATACTATCTATCCATCTACATTGTATACCTGTGGTGTTTTTTTTTTCTTTCTTCATACTAGTTTAGCAGTCTGCTGACAGTGTCCACCAGGTCCGTTATACAGTATATTATATATATATAAGCAGAAGTACGGTAGGCCACGGCTGTAACTACCTCTGTGTCGTCAGTTCACTCGTCGTCCATAAGTAATATAATACTAGAATTACTATAGTATATCCATCCATCTACATTGTATACCTGTGGTGGGTTTTTTTTTCTTAATACTAGTTTAGCAGTCTGCTGACAGTGTCCACCAGGTCCGTTATACAGTATATTATATATATAAGCAGCAGTACGGTAGGCCACGGCTGTACCTACCTCTGTGTCGTCAGTGCACTCGTCATCCATAAGTAATATAATACTATACTATCCATCCATCTACATTGTATACCTGTGGTGTTTTTTTTTCTTTCTTTATACTAGTTTAGCAGTCTGCTGACAGTGTCCACCAGGTCCGTTATACAGTATATTATATATATATAAGCAGCAGTACGGTAGGCCATGGCTGTACCTACCTCTGTGTCATCAGTGCACTCATCGTCCATAAGTAATATAATTCTATACTATCCATCCATCTACATTGTATACCTGTGGTGTTTTTTTTTTCTTTCTTCATACTAGTTTAGCAGTCTGCTGACAGTGTCCACCAGGTCCGTTATACAGTATATTATATATATATATAAGCAGCAGTACGGTAGGCCACGGCTGTACCTAACTCTGTGTCGTCAGTTCACTCGTCGTCCATAAGTAATATAATACTATTCTTACTATAGTATATCCATCCATCTACATTGTATACCTGTGGTGGTTTTTTTTTTCTTTATACTAGTTTAGCAGTCTGCTGACAGTGTCCACCAGGTCCGTTATACAGTATATTATATATATAAGCAGCAGTACGGTAGGCAACGGCTGTACCTACCTCTGTGTCATCAGTTCACTCGTCGTCCATAAGTAATATAATACTATACTATCTATCCATCTACATTGTATACCTGTGGTGTTTTTTTTTTCTTTCTTCATACTAGTTTAGCAGTCTGCTGACAGTGTCCACCAGGTCCGTTATACAGTATATTATATATATATAAGCAGAAGTACGGTAGGCCACGGCTGTAACTACCTCTGTGTCGTCAGTTCACTCGTCGTCCATAAGTAATATAATACTAGAATTACTATAGTATATCCATCCATCTACATTGTATACCTGTGGTGGGTTTTTTTTTCTTAATACTAGTTTAGCAGTCTGCTGACAGTGTCCACCAGGTCCGTTATACAGTATATTATATATATAAGCAGCAGTACGGTAGGCCACGGCTGTACCTACCTCTGTGTCGTCAGTGCACTCGTCGTCCATAAGTAATATAATACTATACTATCCATCCATCTACATTGTATACCTGTGGTGTTTTTTTTTCTTTCTTTATACTAGTTTAGCAGTCTGCTGACAGTGTCCACCAGGTCCGTTATACAGTATATTATATATATAAGCAGCAGTACGGTAGGCCACGGCTGTACCTACCTCTGTGTCGTCAGTTCACTCGTCGTCCATAAGTAATATAATACTATACTATCCATCCATCTACATTGTATACCTGTGTTTTTTTTTCTTTCTTCATACTAGTTTAGCAGTCTGCTGACAGTGTCCACCAGATCCGTTATACAGTATATTATATATATATAAGCAGCAGTACGGTAGGCCACGGCTGTACCTACCTCTGTGTCGTCAGTTCACTCGTCGTCCATAAGTAATATAATACTATACTTACTATAGTATATCCATCCATCTACATTGTATACCTGTGGTGGGTTTTTTTTTCTTTATACTAGTTTAGCAGTCTGCTGACAGTGTCCACCAGGTCCGTTATACAGTATATTATATATATAAGCAGCAGTACGGTAGGCCACGGCTGTACCTACCTCTGTGTCGTCAGTGCACTCGTCATCCATAAGTAATATAATACTATACTATCCATCCATCTACATTGTATACCTGTGGTGTTTTTTTTTCTTTCTTTATACTAGTTTAGCAGTCTGCTGACAGTGTCCACCAGGTCCGTTATACAGTATATTATATATATATAAGCAGCAGTACGGTAGGCCATGGCTGTACCTACCTCTGTGTCATCAGTGCACTCATCGTCCATAAGTAATATAATTCTATACTATCCATCCATCTACATTGTATACCTGTGGTGTTTTTTTTTTCTTTCTTCATACTAGTTTAGCAGTCTGCTGACAGTGTCCACCAGGTCCGTTATACAGTATATTATATATATATATAAGCAGCAGTACGGTAGGCCACGGCTGTACCTAACTCTGTGTCGTCAGTTCACTCGTCGTCCATAAGTAATATAATACTATTCTTACTATAGTATATCCATCCATCTACATTGTATACCTGTGGTGGTTTTTTTTTTCTTTATACTAGTTTAGCAGTCTGCTGACAGTGTCCACCAGGTCCGTTATACAGTATATTATATATATAAGCAGCAGTACGGTAGGCAACGGCTGTACCTACCTCTGTGTCATCAGTTCACTCGTCGTCCATAAGTAATATAATACTATACTATCTATCCATCTACATTGTATACCTGTGGTGTTTTTTTTTTCTTTCTTCATACTAGTTTAGCAGTCTGCTGACAGTGTCCACCAGGTCCGTTATACAGTATATTATATATATATAAGCAGAAGTACGGTAGGCCACGGCTGTAACTACCTCTGTGTCGTCAGTTCACTCGTCGTCCATAAGTAATATAATACTAGAATTACTATAGTATATCCATCCATCTACATTGTATACCTGTGGTGGGTTTTTTTTTCTTAATACTAGTTTAGCAGTCTGCTGACAGTGTCCACCAGGTCCGTTATACAGTATATTATATATATAAGCAGCAGTACGGTAGGCCACGGCTGTACCTACCTCTGTGTCGTCAGTGCACTCGTCGTCCATAAGTAATATAATACTATACTATCCATCCATCTACATTGTATACCTGTGGTGTTTTTTTTTTCTTTCTTTATACTAGTTTAGCAGTCTGCTGACAGTGTCCACCAGGTCCGTTATACAGTATATTATATATATAAGCAGCAGTACGGTAGGCCACGGCTGTACCTACCTCTGTGTCGTCAGTTCACTCGTCGTCCATAAGTAATATAATACTATACTATCCATCCATCTACATTGTATACCTGTGTTTTTTTTTCTTTCTTCATACTAGTTTAGCAGTCTGCTGACAGTGTCCACCAGATCCGTTATACAGTATATTATATATATATAAGCAGCAGTACGGTAGGCCACGGCTGTACCTACCTCTGTGTCGTCAGTTCACTCGTCGTCCATAAGTAATATAATACTATACTTACTATAGTATATCCATCCATCTACATTGTATACCTGTGGTGGGTTTTTTTTTCTTTATACTAGTTTAGCAGTCTGCTGACAGTGTCCACCAGGTCCGTTATACAGTATATTATATATATAAGCAGCAGTACGGTAGGCCACGGCTGTACCTACCTCTGTGTCGTCAGTGCACTCGTCGTCCATAAGTAATATAATACTATACTATCCATCCATCTACATTGTATACCTGTGGTGGTTTTTTTTTTCTTTATACTAGTTTAGCAGTCTGCTGACAGTGTCCACCAGGTCCGTTATACAGTATATTATATATATAAGCAGCAGTACGGTAGGCAACGGCTGTACCTACCTCTGTGTCATCAGTTCACTCGTCGTCCATAAGTAATATAATACTATACTATCTATCCATCTACATTGTATACCTGTGGTGTTTTTTTTTTCTTTCTTCATACTAGTTTAGCAGTCTGCTGACAGTGTCCACCAGGTCCGTTATACAGTATATTATATATATATAAGCAGAAGTACGGTAGGCCACGGCTGTAACTACCTCTGTGTCGTCAGTTCACTCGTCGTCCATAAGTAATATAATACTAGAATTACTATAGTATATCCATCCATCTACATTGTATACCTGTGGTGGGTTTTTTTTTCTTAATACTAGTTTAGCAGTCTGCTGACAGTGTCCACCAGGTCCGTTATACAGTATATTATATATATAAGCAGCAGTACGGTAGGCCACGGCTGTACCTACCTCTGTGTCGTCAGTGCACTCGTCGTCCATAAGTAATATAATACTATACTATCCATCCATCTACATTGTATACCTGTGGTGTTTTTTTTTCTTTCTTTATACTAGTTTAGCAGTCTGCTGACAGTGTCCACCAGGTCCGTTATACAGTATATTATATATATAAGCAGCAGTACGGTAGGCCACGGCTGTACCTACCTCTGTGTCGTCAGTTCACTCGTCGTCCATAAGTAATATAATACTATACTATCCATCCATCTACATTGTATACCTGTCTTTTTTTTTCTTTCTTCATACTAGTTTAGCAGTCTGCTGACAGTGTCCACCAGATCCGTTATACAGTATATTATATATATATAAGCAGCAGTACGGTAGGCCACGGCTGTACCTACCTCTGTGTCGTCAGTTCACTCGTCGTCCATAAGTAATATAATACTATACTTACTATAGTATATCCATCCATCTACATTGTATACCTGTGGTGGGTTTTTTTTTCTTTATACTAGTTTAGCAGTCTGCTGACAGTGTCCACCAGGTCCGTTATACAGTATATTATATATATAAGCAGCAGTACGGTAGGCCACGGCTGTACCTACCTCTGTGTCGTCAGTGCACTCGTCGTCCATAAGTAATATAATACTATACTATCCATCCATCTACATTGTATACCTGTGGTGTTTTTTTTTTCTTTCTTCATACTAGTTTAGCAGTCTGCTGACAGTGTCCACCAGGTCCGTTATACAGTATATTATATATATATATAAGCAGCAGTACGGTAGGCCACGGCTGTACCTACCTCTGTGTCGTCAGTTCACTCGTCGTCCATAAGTAATATAATACTATACTATCCATCCATCTACATTGTATACCTGTGGTGGTTTTTTTTTTCTTTCTTCATACTAGTTTAGCAGTCTTCTGACAGTGTCCACCAGATCCGTTATACAGTACATTATATATATATAAGCAGCAGTACGGTAGGCCACGGCTGTACCTACCTCTGTGTCGTCAGTTCACTCGTCGTCCATAAGTAATATAATACTATTCTTACTATAGTATATCCATCCATCTACATTGTATACCTGTGGTGGTTTTTTTTTTCTTTATACTAGTTTAGCAGTCTGCTGACAGTGTCCACCAGGTCCGTTATACAGTATATTATATATATAAGCAGCAGTACGGTAGGCAACGGCTGTACCTACCTCTGTGTCATCAGTTCACTCGTCGTCCATAAGTAATATAATACTATACTATCTATCCATCTACATTGTATACCTGTGGTGTTTTTTTTTTCTTTCTTCATACTAGTTTAGCAGTCTGCTGACAGTGTCCACCAGGTCCGTTATACAGTATATTATATATATATAAGCAGAAGTACGGTAGGCCACGGCTGTAACTACCTCTGTGTCGTCAGTTCACTCGTCGTCCATAAGTAATATAATACTAGAATTACTATAGTATATCCATCCATCTACATTGTATACCTGTGGTGGGTTTTTTTTTCTTAATACTAGTTTAGCAGTCTGCTGACAGTGTCCACCAGGTCCGTTATACAGTATATTATATATATAAGCAGCAGTACGGTAGGCCACGGCTGTACCTACCTCTGTGTCGTCAGTGCACTCGTCGTCCATAAGTAATATAATACTATACTATCCATCCATCTACATTGTATACCTGTGGTGTTTTTTTTTCTTTCTTTATACTAGTTTAGCAGTCTGCTGACAGTGTCCACCAGGTCCGTTATACAGTATATTATATATATAAGCAGCAGTACGGTAGGCCACGGCTGTACCTACCTCTGTGTCGTCAGTTCACTCGTCGTCCATAAGTAATATAATACTATACTATCCATCCATCTACATTGTATACCTGTGTTTTTTTTTCTTTCTTCATACTAGTTTAGCAGTCTGCTGACAGTGTCCACCAGATCCGTTATACAGTATATTATATATATATAAGCAGCAGTACGGTAGGCCACGGCTGTACCTACCTCTGTGTCGTCAGTTCACTCGTCGTCCATAAGTAATATAATACTATACTTACTATAGTATATCCATCCATCTACATTGTATACCTGTGGTGGTTTTTTTTTTCTTTATACTAGTTTAGCAGTCTGCTGACAGTGTCCACCAGGTCCGTTATACAGTATATTATATATATAAGCAGCAGTACGGTAGGCCACGGCTGTACCTACCTCTGTGTCGTCAGTGCACTCGTCGTCCATAAGTAATATAATACTATACTATCCATCCATCTACATTGTATACCTGTGGTGTTTTTTTTTTCTTTCTTCATACTAGTTTAGCAGTCTGCTGACAGTGTCCACCAGGTCCGTTATACAGTATATTATATATATATAAGCAGCAGTACGGTAGGCCACGGCTGTACCTACCTCTGTGTCGTCAGTTCACTCGTCGTCCATAAGTAATATAATACTATACTATCCATCCATCTACATTGTATACCTGTGGTGGTTTTTTTTTTCTTTCTTCATACTAGTTTGGCAGTCTTCTGACAGTGTCCACCAGGTCCGTTATACAGTATATTATATATATATATATATAAGCAGCAGTACAGTAGGCCATGGCTGTACCTACCTCTGTGTCGTCAGTGCACTCGTCGTCCGTAAGTAATATAATACTATACTATCCATCCATCTACATTGTATACCTGTGGTGTTTTTTTTTTCTTTCTTCATACTAGTTTAGCAGTCTGCTGACAGTGTCCACCAGGTCCGTTATACAGTATATTATATATATATAAGCAGCAGTACGGTAGGGCACGGCTGTACCTACCTCTGTGTCAACAGTTCACTCGTCGTCCATAAGTAATATAATACTATACTTACTATAGTATATCCATCCATCTACATAGTATACCTGTGGTGTTTTTTTTTTTCTTTCTTCATACTAGTTTAGCAGTCTGCTGACAGTGTCCACCAGGTCCGTTATACAGTATATTATATATATAAGCAGCAGTACGGTAGGCAACGGCTGTACCTACCTCTGTGTCATCAGTTCACTCGTCGTCCATAAGTAATATAATACTATACTATCTATCCATCTACATTGTATACCTGTGGTGTTTTTTTTTTCTTTCTTCATACTAGTTTAGCAGTCTGCTGACAGTGTCCACCAGGTCCGTTATACAGTATATTATATATATATAAGCAGAAGTACGGTAGGCCACGGCTGTAATTACCTCTGTGTCGTCAGTTCACTCGTCGTCCATAAGTAATATAATACTATAATTACTATAGTATATCCATCCATCTACATTGTATACCTGTGGTGCTTTTTTTTTTCTTAATACTAGTTTAGCAGTCTGCTGACAGTGTCCACCAGGTCCGTTATACAGTATATTATATATATAAGCAGCAGTACGGTAGGCCACGGCTGTACCTACCTCTGTGTCGCCAGTGCACTCGTCGTCCATAAGTAATATAATACTATACTATCCATCCATCTACATTGTATACCTGTGGTGTTTTTTTTTTTTCTTTCGTCATACTAGTTTAGCAGTCTTCTGACAGTGTCCACCAGGTCCGTTATACAGTATATTATATATATATAAGCAGCAGTATGGTAGGCCACGGCTGTACCTACCTCTGTGTCGTCAGTGCACTCATCGTCCATAAGTAATATAATACTATACTATCCATCCATCTACATTGTATACCTGTGGTGTTTTTTTTTCTTTCTTCATACTAGTTTAGCAGTCTGCTGACAGTGTCCACCAGGTCCGTTATACAGTATATTATATATATATAAGCAGAAGTACGGTAGGCCACGGCTGTAATTACCTCTGTGTCGTCAGTTCACTCGTCGTCCATAAGTAATATAATACTATAATTACTATAGTATATCCATCCATCTACATTGTATACCTGTGGTGCTTTTTTTTTTCTTAATACTAGTTTAGCAGTCTGCTGACAGTGTCCACCAGGTCCGTTATACAGTATATTATATATATAAGCAGCAGTACGGTAGGCCACGGCTGTACCTACCTCTGTGTCGCCAGTGCACTCGTCGTCCATAAGTAATATAATACTATACTATCCATCCATCTACATTGTATACCTGTGGTGTTTTTTTTTTTTCTTTCGTCATACTAGTTTAGCAGTCTTCTGACAGTGTCCACCAGGTCCGTTATACAGTATATTATATATATATAAGCAGCAGTATGGTAGGCCACGGCTGTACCTACCTCTGTGTCGTCAGTGCACTCATCGTCCATAAGTAATATAATACTATACTATCCATCCATCTACATTGTATACCTGTGGTGTTTTTTTTTCTTTCTTCATACTAGTTTAGCAGTCTGCTGACAGTGTCCACCAGGTCCGTTATACAGTATATTATATATATAAGCAGCAGTATGGTAGGCCACGGCTGTACCTACCTCTGTGTCGTCAGTGCACTCGTCGTCCATAAGTAATATAATACTATACTATCCATCCATCTACATTGTATACGTGTGGTGTGTTTTTTTTCTTTCTTCATACTAGTTTAGCAGTCTGCTGACAGTGTCCACCAGGTCCGTTATACAGTATATTATATATATATAAGCAGAAGTACGGTAGGCCACGGCTGTAACTACCTCTGTGTCGTCAGTTCACTCGTCGTCCATAAGTAATATAATACTATAATTACTATAGTATATCCATCCATCTACATTGTATACCTGTGGTGTTTTTTTTCTTTTTCTTCATACTAGTTTAGCAGTCTTCTGACAGTGTCCACCAGGTCCGTTATACAGTATATTATATATATATAAGCAGCAGTAAGGTAGGCCATGGCTGTACTTACCTCTGTGTCGTCAGTGCACTCATCGTCCATAAGTAATATAATACTATACTATCCATCCATCTACATTGTATACCTGTGGTGTTTTTTTTTTCTTTCTTCATACTAGTTTAGCAGTCTGCTGACAGTGTCCACCAGGTCCGTTATACAGTATATTATATATATATAAGCAGAAGTACGGTAGGCCACGGCTGTAACTACCTCTGTGTCGTCAGTTCACTCGTCGTCCATAAGTAATATAATACTATAATTACTATAGTATATCCATCCATCTACATTGTATACCTGTGGTGGTTTTTTTTTTCTTTATACTAGTTTAGCAGTCTGCTGACAGTGTCCACCAGGTCCGTTATACAGTATATTATATATATAAGCAGCAGTACGGTAGGCCATGGCTGTACCTACCTCTGTGTCGTCAGTGCACTCGTCGTCCATAAGTAATATAATACTATACTATCCATCCATCTACATTGTATACCTGTGGTGTTTTTTTTTTTTTCTTTCTTCATACTAGTTTGGCAGTCTTCTGACAGTGTCCACCAGGTCCGTTATACAGTATATTATATATATATATATATAAGCAGCAGTACAGTAGGCCATGGCTGTACCTACCTCTGTGTCGTCAGTGCACTCGTCGTCCGTAAGTAATATAATACTATACTATCCATCCATCTACATTGTATACCTGTGGTGTTTTTTTTTTCTTTCTTCATACTAGTTTAGCAGTCTGCTGACAGTGTCCACCAGGTCCGTTATACAGTATATTATATATATATAAGCAGCAGTACGGTAGGGCACGGCTGTACCTACCTCTGTGTCAACAGTTCACTCGTCGTCCATAAGTAATATAATACTATACTTACTATAGTATATCCATCCATCTACATAGTATACCTGTGGTGTTTTTTTTTTTCTTTCTTCATACTAGTTTAGCAGTCTGCTGACAGTGTCCACCAGGTCCGTTATACAGTATATTATATATATAAGCAGCAGTACGGTAGGCAACGGCTGTACCTACCTCTGTGTCATCAGTTCACTCGTCGTCCATAAGTAATATAATACTATACTATCTATCCATCTACATTGTATACCTGTGGTGTTTTTTTTTTCTTTCTTCATACTAGTTTAGCAGTCTGCTGACAGTGTCCACCAGGTCCGTTATACAGTATATTATATATATATAAGCAGAAGTACGGTAGGCCACGGCTGTAATTACCTCTGTGTCGTCAGTTCACTCGTCGTCCATAAGTAATATAATACTATAATTACTATAGTATATCCATCCATCTACATTGTATACCTGTGGTGCTTTTTTTTTTCTTAATACTAGTTTAGCAGTCTGCTGACAGTGTCCACCAGGTCCGTTATACAGTATATTATATATATAAGCAGCAGTACGGTAGGCCACGGCTGTACCTACCTCTGTGTCGCCAGTGCACTCGTCGTCCATAAGTAATATAATACTATACTATCCATCCATCTACATTGTATACCTGTGGTGTTTTTTTTTTTTCTTTCGTCATACTAGTTTAGCAGTCTTCTGACAGTGTCCACCAGGTCCGTTATACAGTATATTATATATATATAAGCAGCAGTATGGTAGGCCACGGCTGTACCTACCTCTGTGTCGTCAGTGCACTCATCGTCCATAAGTAATATAATACTATACTATCCATCCATCTACATTGTATACCTGTGGTGTTTTTTTTTCTTTCTTCATACTAGTTTAGCAGTCTGCTGACAGTGTCCACCAGGTCCGTTATACAGTATATTATATATATAAGCAGCAGTATGGTAGGCCACGGCTGTACCTACCTCTGTGTCGTCAGTGCACTCGTCGTCCATAAGTAATATAATACTATACTATCCATCCATCTACATTGTATACGTGTGGTGTGTTTTTTTTCTTTCTTCATACTAGTTTAGCAGTCTGCTGACAGTGTCCACCAGGTCCGTTATACAGTATATTATATATATATAAGCAGCAGTACGGTAGGCCACGGCTGTACCTACCTCTGTGTCGTCAGTTCACTCGTCGTCCATAAGTAATATAATACTATACTTACTATAGTATATCCATCCATCTACATTGTATACCTGTGGTGGTTTTTTTTTCTTTATACTAGTTTAGCAGTCTGCTGACAGTGTCCACCAGGTCCGTTATACAGTATATTATATATATAAGCAGCAGTACGGTAGGCCACGGCTGTACCTACCTCTGTGTCGTCAGTGCACTCGTCATCCATAAGTAATATAATACTATACTATCCATCCATCTACATTGTATACCTGTGGTGTTTTTTTTTCTTTCTTTATACTAGTTTAGCAGTCTGCTGACAGTGTCCACCAGGTCCGTTATACAGTATATTATATATATATAAGCAGCAGTACGGTAGGCCATGGCTGTACCTACCTCTGTGTCATCAGTGCACTCATCGTCCATAAGTAATATAATTCTATACTATCCATCCATCTACATTGTATACCTGTGGTGTTTTTTTTTTCTTTCTTCATACTAGTTTAGCAGTCTGCTGACAGTGTCCACCAGGTCCGTTATACAGTATATTATATATATATATAAGCAGCAGTACGGTAGGCCACGGCTGTACCTAACTCTGTGTCGTCAGTTCACTCGTCGTCCATAAGTAATATAATACTATTCTTACTATAGTATATCCATCCATCTACATTGTATACCTGTGGTGGTTTTTTTTTTCTTTATACTAGTTTAGCAGTCTGCTGACAGTGTCCACCAGGTCCGTTATACAGTATATTATATATATAAGCAGCAGTACGGTAGGCAACGGCTGTACCTACCTCTGTGTCATCAGTTCACTCGTCGTCCATAAGTAATATAATACTATACTATCTATCCATCTACATTGTATACCTGTGGTGTTTTTTTTTTCTTTCTTCATACTAGTTTAGCAGTCTGCTGACAGTGTCCACCAGGTCCGTTATACAGTATATTATATATATATAAGCAGAAGTACGGTAGGCCACGGCTGTAACTACCTCTGTGTCGTCAGTTCACTCGTCGTCCATAAGTAATATAATACTAGAATTACTATAGTATATCCATCCATCTACATTGTATACCTGTGGTGGGTTTTTTTTTCTTAATACTAGTTTAGCAGTCTGCTGACAGTGTCCACCAGGTCCGTTATACAGTATATTATATATATAAGCAGCAGTACGGTAGGCCACGGCTGTACCTACCTCTGTGTCGTCAGTGCACTCGTCGTCCATAAGTAATATAATACTATACTATCCATCCATCTACATTGTATACCTGTGGTGTTTTTTTTTCTTTCTTTATACTAGTTTAGCAGTCTGCTGACAGTGTCCACCAGGTCCGTTATACAGTATATTATATATATAAGCAGCAGTACGGTAGGCCACGGCTGTACCTACCTCTGTGTCGTCAGTTCACTCGTCGTCCATAAGTAATATAATACTATACTATCCATCCATCTACATTGTATACCTGTGTTTTTTTTTCTTTCTTCATACTAGTTTAGCAGTCTGCTGACAGTGTCCACCAGATCCGTTATACAGTATATTATATATATATAAGCAGCAGTACGGTAGGCCACGGCTGTACCTACCTCTGTGTCGTCAGTTCACTCGTCGTCCATAAGTAATATAATACTATACTTACTATAGTATATCCATCCATCTACATTGTATACCTGTGGTGGGTTTTTTTTTCTTTATACTAGTTTAGCAGTCTGCTGACAGTGTCCACCAGGTCCGTTATACAGTATATTATATATATAAGCAGCAGTACGGTAGGCCACGGCTGTACCTACCTCTGTGTCGTCAGTGCACTCGTCGTCCATAAGTAATATAATACTATACTATCCATCCATCTACATTGTATACCTGTGGTGTTTTTTTTTTCTTTCTTCATACTAGTTTAGCAGTCTGCTGACAGTGTCCACCAGGTCCGTTATACAGTATATTATATATATATAAGCAGCAGTACGGTAGGCCACGGCTGTACCTACCTCTGTGTCGTCAGTTCACTCGTCGTCCATAAGTTATATAATACTATACTATCCATCCATCTACATTGTATACCTGTGGTGGTTTTTTTTTTCTTTCTTCATACTAGTTTAGCAGTCTTCTGACAGTGTCCACCAGATCCGTTATACAGTACATTATATATATATAAGCAGCAGTACGGTAGGCCACGGCTGTACCTACCTCTGTGTCGTCAGTGCACTCGTCGTCCATAAGTAATATAATACTATACTTACTATAGTATATCCATCCATCTACATTGTTATACCTGTGGTGGGGTTTTTTTTCTTTATACTAGTTTAGCAGTCTGCTGACAGTGTCCACCAGGTCCGTTATACAGTATATTATATATATAAGCAGCAGTACGGTAGGCCACGGCTATACCTACCTCTGTGTCGTCAGTGCACTCGTCGTCCATAAGTAATATAATACTATACTATCCATCCATCTACATTGTATACCTGTGGTGTTTTTTTTCTTTTTCTTCATACTAGTTTAGCAGTCTTCTGACAGTGTCCACCAGGTCCGTTATACAGTATATTATATATATATAAGCAGCAGTACGGTAGGCCATGGCTGTACCTACCTCTGTGTCGTCAGTGCACTCATCGTCCATAAGTAATATAATACTATACTATCCATCCATCTACATTGTATACCTGTGGTGTTTTTTTTTTCTTTCTTCATACTAGTTTAGCAGTCTGCTGACAGTGTCCACCAGGTCCGTTATACAGTATATTATATATATAAGCAGCAGTACGGTAGGCCACGGCTGTACCTACCTCTGTGTCGTCAGTTCACTCGTCGTCCATAAGTAATATAATACTATACTATCCATCCATCTACATTGTATACCTGTGTTTTTTTTTCTTTCTTCATACTAGTTTAGCAGTCTGCTGATAGTGTCCACCAGATCCGTTATACAGTATATTATATATATATATATATATATAAGCAGCAGTACGGTAGGCCACGGCTGTACCTACCTCTGTGTCGTCAGTTCACTCGTCGTCCATAAGTAATATAATACTATACTTACTATAGTATATCCATCCATCTACATTGTATACCTGTGGTGGGTTTTTTTTTCTTTATACTAGTTTAGCAGTCTGCTGACAGTGTCCACCAGGTCCGTTATACAGTATATTATATATATAAGCAGCAGTACGGTAGGCCACGGCTGTACCTACCTCTGTGTCGTCAGTGCACTCGTCATCCATAAGTAATATAATACTATACTATCCATCCATCTACATTGTATACCTGTGGTGTTTTTTTTTTCTTTCTTCATACTAGTTTAGCAGTCTGCTGACAGTGTCCACCAGGTCCGTTATACAGTATATTATATATATATAAGCAGAAGTACGGTAGGCCACGGCTGTAACTACCTCTGTGTCGTCAGTTCACTCGTCGTCCATAAGTAATATAATACTATAATTACTATAGTATATCCATCCATCTACATTGTATACCTGTGGTGTTTTTTTTCTTTTTCTTCATACTAGTTTAGCAGTCTTCTGACAGTGTCCACCAGGTCCGTTATACAGTATATTATATATATATAAGCAGCAGTAAGGTAGGCCATGGCTGTACTTACCTCTGTGTCGTCAGTGCACTCATCGTCCATAAGTAATATAATACTATACTATCCATCCATCTACATTGTATACCTGTGGTGTTTTTTTTTTCTTTCTTCATACTAGTTTAGCAGTCTGCTGACAGTGTCCACCAGGTCCGTTATACAGTATATTATATATATATAAGCAGAAGTACGGTAGGCCACGGCTGTAACTACCTCTGTGTCGTCAGTTCACTCGTCGTCCATAAGTAATATAATACTATAATTACTATAGTATATCCATCCATCTACATTGTATACCTGTGGTGGTTTTTTTTTTCTTTATACTAGTTTAGCAGTCTGCTGACAGTGTCCACCAGGTCCGTTATACAGTATATTATATATATAAGCAGCAGTACGGTAGGCCATGGCTGTACCTACCTCTGTGTCGTCAGTGCACTCGTCGTCCATAAGTAATATAATACTATACTATCCATCCATCTACATTGTATACCTGTGGTGTTTTTTTTTTTTTCTTTCTTCATACTAGTTTGGCAGTCTTCTGACAGTGTCCACCAGGTCCGTTATACAGTATATTATATATATATATATATAAGCAGCAGTACAGTAGGCCATGGCTGTACCTACCTCTGTGTCGTCAGTGCACTCGTCGTCCGTAAGTAATATAATACTATACTATCCATCCATCTACATTGTATACCTGTGGTGTTTTTTTTTTCTTTCTTCATACTAGTTTAGCAGTCTGCTGACAGTGTCCACCAGGTCCGTTATACAGTATATTATATATATATAAGCAGCAGTACGGTAGGGCACGGCTGTACCTACCTCTGTGTCAACAGTTCACTCGTCGTCCATAAGTAATATAATACTATACTTACTATAGTATATCCATCCATCTACATAGTATACCTGTGGTGTTTTTTTTTTTCTTTCTTCATACTAGTTTAGCAGTCTGCTGACAGTGTCCACCAGGTCCGTTATACAGTATATTATATATATAAGCAGCAGTACGGTAGGCAACGGCTGTACCTACCTCTGTGTCATCAGTTCACTCGTCGTCCATAAGTAATATAATACTATACTATCTATCCATCTACATTGTATACCTGTGGTGTTTTTTTTTTCTTTCTTCATACTAGTTTAGCAGTCTGCTGACAGTGTCCACCAGGTCCGTTATACAGTATATTATATATATATAAGCAGAAGTACGGTAGGCCACGGCTGTAATTACCTCTGTGTCGTCAGTTCACTCGTCGTCCATAAGTAATATAATACTATAATTACTATAGTATATCCATCCATCTACATTGTATACCTGTGGTGCTTTTTTTTTTCTTAATACTAGTTTAGCAGTCTGCTGACAGTGTCCACCAGGTCCGTTATACAGTATATTATATATATAAGCAGCAGTACGGTAGGCCACGGCTGTACCTACCTCTGTGTCGCCAGTGCACTCGTCGTCCATAAGTAATATAATACTATACTATCCATCCATCTACATTGTATACCTGTGGTGTTTTTTTTTTTTCTTTCGTCATACTAGTTTAGCAGTCTTCTGACAGTGTCCACCAGGTCCGTTATACAGTATATTATATATATATAAGCAGCAGTATGGTAGGCCACGGCTGTACCTACCTCTGTGTCGTCAGTGCACTCATCGTCCATAAGTAATATAATACTATACTATCCATCCATCTACATTGTATACCTGTGGTGTTTTTTTTTCTTTCTTCATACTAGTTTAGCAGTCTGCTGACAGTGTCCACCAGGTCCGTTATACAGTATATTATATATATAAGCAGCAGTATGGTAGGCCACGGCTGTACCTACCTCTGTGTCGTCAGTGCACTCGTCGTCCATAAGTAATATAATACTATACTATCCATCCATCTACATTGTATACGTGTGGTGTGTTTTTTTTCTTTCTTCATACTAGTTTAGCAGTCTGCTGACAGTGTCCACCAGGTCCGTTATACAGTATATTATATATATATAAGCAGCAGTACGGTAGGCCACGGCTGTACCTACCTCTGTGTCGTCAGTTCACTCGTCGTCCATAAGTAATATAATACTATACTTACTATAGTATATCCATCCATCTACATTGTATACCTGTGGTGGTTTTTTTTTCTTTATACTAGTTTAGCAGTCTGCTGACAGTGTCCACCAGGTCCGTTATACAGTATATTATATATATAAGCAGCAGTACGGTAGGCCACGGCTGTACCTACCTCTTTGTCGTCAGTGCACTCGTCGTCCATAAGTAATATAATACTATACTATCCATCCATCTACATTGTATACCTGTGGTGTTTTTTTTTTTTTTCTTCATACTAGTTTAGCAGTCTTCTGACAGTGTCCACCAGGTCCGTTATACAGTATATTATATATATATAAGCAGCAGTACGGTAGGCCATGGCTGTACCTACCTCTGTGTCGTCAGTGCACTCGTCGTCCATAAGTAATATAATACTATACTATCCATCCATCTACATTGTAGAACTGTGGTGTTTTTTTTTCTTTCTTCATACTAGTTTAGCAGTCTGCTGACAGTGTCCACCAGGTCCGTTATACAGTATATTATATATATAAGCAGCAGTACGGTAGGCCACGGCTGTACCTACCTCTGTGTCGTCAGTTCACTCGTCGTCCATAAGTAATATAACACTATACTATCCATCCATCTACATTGTATACCTGTGGTGTTTTTTTTTCTTTCTTCATACTAGTTTAGCAGTCTGCTGACAGTGTCCACCAGGTCCGTTATACAGTATATTATATATATAAGCAGCAGTACGGTATGCCACGGCTGTACCTACCTCTGTGTCGTCAGTTCACTCGTCGTCCATAAGTAATATAATACTATACTTACTATAGTATATCCATCCATCTACATTGTATACCTGTGGTGGTTTTTTTTTTTCTTTATACTAGTTTAGCAGTCTGCTGACAGTGTCCACCAGGTCCGTTATACAGTATATTATATATATAAGCAGCAGTACGGTAGGCCACGGCTGTACCTACCTCTGTGTCGTCAGTGCACTCGTCGTCCATAAGTAATATAATACTATACTATCCATCCATCTACATTGTATACCTGTGGTGTTTTTTTTTTTTTTCTTCATACTAGTTGAGCAGTCTTTTGACAGTGTCCACCAGGTCCGTTATACAGTATATTATATATATATAAGCAGCAGTACGGTAGGCCATGGCTGTACCTACCTCTGTGTCGTCCGTGCACTCGTCGTCCATAAGTAATATAATACTATACTATCCATCCATCTACATTGTATACCTGTGGTGTTTTTTTTTTCTTTCTTCATACTAGTTTAGCAGTCTGCTGACAGTGTCCACCAGGTCCGTTATACAGTATATTATATATATAAGCAGCAGTATGGTAGGCCACGGCTGTACCTACCTCTGTGTCGTCAGTGCACTCGTCGTCCATAAGTAATATAATACTATACTATCCATCCATCTACATTGTATACCTGTGGTGTTTTTTTTTCTTTCTTCATACTAGTTTAGCAGTCTGCTGACAGTGTCCACCAGGTCCGTTATACAGTATATTATATATATATAAGCAGCAGTACGGTATGCCACGGCTGTACCTACCTCTGTGTCGTCAGTTCACTCGTCGTCCATAAGTAATATAATACTATACTTACTATAGTATATCCATCCATCTACATTGTATACCTGTGGTGGTTTTTTTTTTCTTTATACTAGTTTAGCAGTCTGCTGACAGTGTCCACCAGGTCCGTTATACAGTATATTATATATATAAGCAGCAGTACGGTAGGCCACGGCTGTACCTACCTCTGTGTCGTCAGTGCACTCGTCGTCCATAAGTAATATAATACTATACTATCCATCCATCTACATTGTATACCTGTGGTGTTTTTTTTCTTTTTCTTCATACTAGTTTAGCAGTCTTCTGACAGTGTCCACCAGGTCCGTTATACAGTATATTATATATATATAAGCAGCAGTATGGTAGGCCATGGCTGTACCTACCTCTGTGTCGTCAGTGCACTCATCGTCCATAAGTAATATAATACTATACTATCCATCCATCTACATTGTATACCTGTGGTGTTTTTTTTTTCTTTCTTCATACTAGTTTAGCAGTCTGCTGACAGTGTCCACCAGGTCCGTTATACAGTATATTATATATATATATAAGCAGTACGGTAGGCCACGGCTGTACCTACCTCTGTGTCGTCAGTTCACTCGTCGTCCATAAGTAATATAATACTATACTTACTATAGTATATCCATCCATCTACATTGTATACCTGTGGTGGGTTTTTTTTTCTTTATACTAGTTTAGCAGTCTGCTGACAGTGTCCACCAGGTCCGTTATACAGTATATTATATATATAAGCAGCAGTACGGTAGGCCACGGCTGTACCTACCTCTGTGTCGTCAGTGCACTCGTCATCCATAAGTAATATAATACTATACTATCCATCCATCTACATTGTATACCTGTGGTGTTTTTTTTCTTTTTCTTCATACTAGTTTAGCAGTCTTCTGACAGTGTCCACCAGGTCCGTTATACAGTATATTATATATATATAAGCAGCAGTAAGGTAGGCCATGGCTGTACTTACCTCTGTGTCGTCAGTGCACTCATCGTCCATAAGTAATATAATACTATACTATCCATCCATCTACATTGTATACCTGTGGTGTTTTTTTTTTCTTTCTTCATACTAGTTTAGCAGTCTGCTGACAGTGTCCACCAGGTCCGTTATACAGTATATTATATATATATAAGCAGAAGTACGGTAGGCCACGGCTGTAACTACCTCTGTGTCGTCAGTTCACTCGTCGTCCATAAGTAATATAATACTATAATTACTATAGTATATCCATCCATCTACATTGTATACCTGTGCTGGTTTTTTTTTTCTTTATACTAGTTTAGCAGTCTGCTGACAGTGTCCACCAGGTCCGTTATACAGTATATTATATATATAAGCAGCAGTACGGTAGGCCACGGCTGTACCTACCTCTGTGTCGTCAGTTCACTCGTCGTCCATAAGTAATATAATACTATACTATCCATCCATCTACATTGTATACCTGTGTTTTTTTTTCTTTCTTCATACTAGTTTAGCAGTCTGCTGACAGTGTCCACCAGATCCGTTATACAGTATATTATATATATATATATATAAGCAGCAGTACGGTAGGCCACGGCTGTACCTACCTCTGTGTCGTCAGTTCACTCGTCGTCCATAAGCAATATAATACTATACTTACTATAGTATATCCATCCATCTACATTGTATACCTGTGGTGGGTTTTTTTTTCTTTATACTAGTTTAGCAGTCTGCTGACAGTGTCCACCAGGTCCGTTATACAGTATATTATATATATAAGCAGCAGTACGGTAGGCCACGGCTGTATCTACCTCTGTGTCGTCAGTGCACTCGTCGTCCATAAGTAATATAATACTATACTATCCATCCATCTACATTGTATACCTGTGGTGTTTTTTTTTCTTTTTCTTCATACTAGTTTAGCAGTCTTCTGACAGTGTCCACCAGGTCCGTTATACAGTATATTATATATATATATATATAAGCAGCAGTACGGTAGGCCATGGCTGTACCTACCTCTGTGTCGTCAGTGCACTCATCATCCATAAGTAATATAATACTATACTATCCATCCATCTACATTGTATACCTGTGGTGTTTTTTTTTTCTTTCTTCATACTAGTTTAGCAGTCTGCTGACAGTGTCCACCAGGTCCGTTATACAGTATAAAATATATATATAAGCAGCAGTACGGTAGGCCACGGCTGTACCTACCTCTGTGTCGTCAGTTCACTCGTCGTCCATAAGTAATATAATACTATTCTTACTATAGTATATCCATCCATCTACATTGTATACCTGTGGTGGTTTTTTTTTTTTTTTATACTAGTTTAGCAGTCTGCTGACAGTGTCCACCAGGTCCGTTATACAGTATATTATATATATAAGCAGCAGTACAGTAGGCCACGGCTGTACCTACCTCTGTGTCGTCAGTGCACTCGTCGTCCATACGTAATATAATACTATACTATCCATCCATCTACATTGTATACCTGTGGTGTTTTTTTTTTCTTTCTTCATACTAGTTTAGCAGTCTGCTGACAGTGTCCACCAGGTCCGTTATACAGTATATTATATATATAAGCAGCAGTATGGTAGGCCACGGCTGTACCTACCTCTGTGTCGTCAGTTCACTCGTCGTCCATAAGTAATATAATACTATACTATCCATCCATCTACATTGTATACCTGTGTTTTTTTTCTTTCTTCATACTAGTTTAGCAGTCTGCTGACAGTGTCCACCAGATCCGTTATACAGTATATTATATATATATATAAGCAGCAGTATGGTAGGCCACGGCTGTACCTACCTCTGTGTCGTCAGTTCACTCGTCGTCCATAAGTAATATAATACTATTCTTACTATAGTATATCCATCCATCTACATTGTATACCTGTGGTGTTTTTTTTTTTTTATACTAGTTTAGCAGTCTGCTGACAGTGTCCACCAGGTCCGTTATACAGTATATTATATATATAAGCAGCAATACGGTAGGCCACGGCTGTACCTACCTCTGTGTCGTCAGTGCACTCGTCGTCCTTACGTAATATAATACTATACTATCCATCCATCTTCATTGTATACCTGTGGTGTTTTTTTTTTCTTTCTTCATACTAGTTTAGCAGTTTGCTGACAGTGTCCACCAGGTCCGTTATACAGTATATTATATATATAAGCAGCAGTACGGTAGGCCACGGCTGTACCTACCTCTGTGTCGTCAGTTCACTCGTCGTCCATAAGTAATATAATACTATACTATCCATCCATCTACATTGTATACCTGTGTTTTTCTTTCTTTCTTCATACTAGTTTAGCAGTCTGCTGACAGTGTCCACCAGGTCCGTTATACAGTATATTATATATATAAGCAGCAGTATGGTAGGCCACGGCTGTACCTACCTCTGTGTCGTCAGTTCACTCGTCGTTCATAAGTAATATAATACTATACTATCCATCCATCTACATTGTATACCTGTGTTTTTTTTTCTTTCTTCATACTAGTTTAGCAGTCTGCTGACAGTGTCCACCAGATCCGTTATACAGTATATTATATATATATAAGCAGCAGTACGGTAGGCCACGGCTGTACCTACCTCTGTGTCGTCAGTTCACTCGTCGTCCATAAGTAATATAATACTATACTTACTATAGTATATCCATCCATCTACATTGTATACCTGTGGTGGGTTTTTTTTTCTTTATACTAGTTTAGCAGTCTGCTGACAGTGTCCACCAGGTCCGTTATACAGTATATTATATATATAAGCAGCAGTACGGTAGGCCACGGCTGTACCTACCTCTGTGTCGTCAGTGCACTCGTCGTCCATAAGTAATATAATACTATACTATCCATCCATCTACATTGTATACCTGTGGTGTTTTTTTTCTTTTTCTTCATACTAGTTTAGCAGTCTTCTGACAGTGTCCACCAGGTCCGTTATACAGTATATTATATATATATAAGCAGCAGTACGGTAGGCCATGGCTGTACCTACCTCTGTGTCGTCAGTGCACTCATCGTCCATAAGTAATATAATACTATACTATCCATCCATCTACATTGTATACCTGTGGTGTTTTTTTTTTCTTTCTTCATACTAGTTTAGCAGTCTGCTGACAGTGTCCACCAGGTCCGTTATACAGTATATTATATATAAATATATATATATATATATATATATATATATATAAGCAGCAGTACGGTAGGCCACGGCTGTACCTACCTCTGTGTCGTCAGTGCACTCGTCATCCATAAGTAATATAATACTATACTATCCATCCATCTACATTGTATACCTGTGGTGTTTTTTTTCTTTTTCTTCATACTAGTTTAGCAGTCTTCTGACAGTGTCCACCAGGTCCGTTATACAGTATATTATATATATATATATAAGCAGCAGTACGGTAGGCCATGGCTTTACTTACCTCTGTGTCGTCAGTGCACTCATCGTCCATAAGTAATATAATACTATACTATCCATCCATCTACATTGTATACCTGTGGTGTTTTTTTTTTCTTTCTTCATACTAGTTTAGCAGTCTGCTGACAGTGTCCACCAGGTCCGTTATACAGTATATTATATATATAAGCAGCAGTACGGTAGGCCACGGCTGTACCTACCTCTGTGTCGTCAGTTCACTCGTCGTCCATAAGTAATATAATACTATTCTTACTATAGTATATCCATCCATCTACATTGTATACCTGTGGTGGGTTTTTTTTTCTTTATACTAGTTTAGCAGTCTGCTGACAGTGTCCACCAGGTCCGTTATACAGTATATTATATATATAAGCAGCAGTACGGTAGGCCACGGCTGTACCTACCTCTGTGTCGTCAGTGCACTCGTCGTCCATACGTAATATAATACTATACTATCCATCCATCTACATTGTATACCTGTGGTGTTTTTTTTTCTTTCTTCATACTAGTTTAGCAGTCTGCTGACAGTGTCCACCAGGTCCGTTATACAGTATATTATATATATAAGCAGCAGTACGGTAGGCCACGGCTGTACCTACCTCTGTGTCGTCAGTTCACTCGTCGTCCATAAGTAATATAATACTATACTATCCATCCATCTACATTGTATACCTGTGTTTTTTTTCATTCTTCATACTAGTTTAGCAGTCTGCTGACAGTGTCCACCAGATCCGTTATACAGTATATTATATATATATAAGCAGCAGTACGGTAGGCCACGGCTGTACCTACCTCTGTGTCGTCAGTTCACTCGTCGTCCATAAGTAATATAATACTATACTTACTATAGTATATCCATCCATCTACATTGTATACCTGTGGTGGTTTTTTTTTTCTTTATACTAGTTTAGCAGTCTGCTGACAGTGTCCACCAGGTCCGTTATACAGTATATTATATATATAAGCAGCAGTACGGTAGGCCACGGCTGTACCTACCTCTGTGTCGTCAGTGCACTCGTCGTCCATAAGTAACATAATACTATACTATCCATCCATCTACATTGTATACCTGTGGTGTTTTTTTTTTTCTTTCTTCATACTAGTTTAGCAGTCTGCTGACAGTGTCCACCAGGTCCGTTATACAGTATATTATATATATATAAGCAGCAGTACGGTAGGCCACGGCTGTACCTACCTCTGTGTCGTCAGTTCACTCGTCGTCCATAAGTAATATAATACTATTCTTACTATAGTATATCCATCCATCTACATTGTATACCTGTGGTGGTTTTTTTTCCTTTATACTAGTTTAGCAGTCTGCTGACAGTGTCCACCAGGTCCGTTATACAGTATATTATATATATAAGCAGCAGTACTGTAGGCCACGGCTGTACCTACCTCTGTGTCGTCAGTGCACTCGTCGTCCATACGTAATATAATACTATACTATCCATCCATCTACATTGTATACCTGTGGTGTTTTTTTTTTCTTTCTTCATACTAGTTTAGCAGTCTGCTGACAGCATCCACCAGGTCCGTTATACAGTATATTATATATATAAGCAGCAGTACGGTAGGCCACTGCTGTACCTACCTCTGTGTCGTCAGTTCACTCGTCGTCCATAAGTAATATAATACTATACTATCCATCCATCTACATTGTATACCTGTGGTGTTTTTTTTTTTCTTTCTTCATACTAGTTTAGCAGTCTTCTGACAGTGTCCACCAGATCCGTTATACAGTAGAGATGAGCGCCTGAAATTTTTCGGGTTTTGTGTTTTGGTTTTGGGTTCGGTTCCGCGGCCGTGTTTTGGGTTCGACCGCGTTTTGGCAAAACCTCACCGAATTTTTTTTGTCGGATTCGGGTGTGTTTTGGATTCGGGTGTTTTTTTCAAAAAACCCTAAAAAACAGCTTAAATCATAGAATTTGGGGGTCATTTTGATCCCATATTATTATTAACCTCAAAAACCATAATTTCCACTCATTTTCAGTCTATTCTGAATACCTCACACCTCACAATATTATTTTTAGTCCTAAAATTTGCACCGAGGTCGCTGGATGACTAAGCTAAGCGACCCTAGTGGCCGACACAAACACCTGGCCCATCTAGGAGTGGCACTGCAGTGTCACGCAGGATGTCCCTTCCAAAAAACCCTCCCCAAACAGCACATGACGCAAAGAAAAAAAGAGGCGCAATGAGGTAGCTGACTGTGTGAGTAAGATAAGCGACCCTAGTGGCCGACACAAACACCGGGCCCATTTAGGAGTGGCACTGCAGTGTCACGCAGGATGTCCCTTCCAAAAAACCCTCCCCAAACAGCACATGACGCAAAGAAAAAAAGAGGTGCAATGAGGTAGCTGACTGTGTGAGTAAGATAAGCGACCCTAGTGGCCGACACAAACACCGGGCCCATTTAGGAGTGGCACTGCAGTGTCACGCAGGATGTCCCTTCCAAAAAACCCTCCCCAATCAGCACATGACGCAAAGAAAAAAAGAGGCGCAATGAGGTAGCTGTGTGAGTAAGATTAGCGACCCTAGTGGCCGACACAAACACCGGGCCCATTTAGGAGTGGCACTGCAGTGTCACGCAGGATGTCCCTTCCAAAAAACCCTCCCCAAACAGCACATGACGCAAAGAAAAATAAAAGAAAAAAGAGGTGCAAGATGGAATTGTCCTTTGGCCCTCCCACCCACCCTTATGTTGTACAAACAAAACAGGACATGCACACTTTAACCAACCCATCATTTCAGTGACAGGGTCTGCCACACGACTGTGACTGATATGACGGGTTGGTTTGGACCCCCCCCAAAAAAGAAGCAATTAATCTCTCCTTGCACAAACTGGCTCTACAGAGGCAAGATGTCCACCTCATCATCATCCTCCGATATATCACCGTGTACATCCCCCTCCTCACAGATTATCAATTCGTCCCCACTGGAATCCACCATCTCAGCTCCCTGTGTACTTTGTGGAGGCAATTGCTGCTGGTCAATGTCTCCGCGGAGGAATTGATTATAATTCATTTTAATGAACATCATCTTCTCCACATTTTCTGGATGTAACCTCGTACGCCGATTGCTGACAAGGTGAGCGGCGGCACTAAACACTCTTTCGGAGTACACACTTGTGGGAGGGCAACTTAGGTAGAATAAAGCCAGTTTGTGCAATGGCCTCCAAATTGCCTCTTTTTCCTGCCAGTATAAGTATGGACTGTGTGACGTGCCTACTTGGATGCGGTCACTCATATAATCCTCCACCATTCTTTCAATGGTGAGAGAATCATATGCAGTGACAGTAGACGACATGTCCGTAATCGTTGTCAGGTCCTTCAGTCCGGACCAGATGTCAGCATCAGCAGTCGCTCCAGACTGCCCTGCATCACCGCCAGCGGGTGGGCTCGGAATTCTGAGCCTTTTCCTCGCACCCCCAGTTGCGGGAGAATGTGAAGGAGGAGATGTTGACAGGTCGCGTTCCGCTTGACTTGACAATTTTCTCACCAGCAGGTCTTTCAACCCCAGCAGACTTGTGTCTGCCGGAAAGAGAGATCCAAGGTAGGCTTTAAATCTAGGATCGAGCACGGTGGCCAAAATGTAGTGCTCTGATTTCAACAGATTGACCACCCGTGAATCCTTGTTAAGCGAATTAAGGGCTCCATCCACAAGTCCCACATGCCTAGCGGAATCGCTCCGTGTTAGCTCCTCCTTCAATGTCTCCAGCTTCTTCTGCAAAAGCCTGATGAGGGGAATGACCTGACTCAGGCTGGCAGTGTCTGAACTGACTTCACGTGTGGCAAGTTCAAAGGGCATCAGAACCTTGCACAACGTTGAAATCATTCTCCACTGCGCTTGAGACAGGTGCATTCCACCTCCTATATCGTGCTCAATTGTATAGGCTTGAATGGCCTTTTGCTGCTCCTCCAACCTCTGAAGCATATAGAGGGTTGAATTCCACCTCGTTACCACTTCTTGCTTCAGATGATGGCAGGGCAGGTTCAGTAGTTTTTGGTGGTGCTCCAGTCTTCTGTACGTGGTGCCTGTACGCCGAAAGTGTCCCGCAATTCTTCTGGCCACCGACAGCATCTCTTGCACGCCCCTGTCGTTTTTTAAATAATTCTGCACCACCAAATTCAAGGTATGTGCAAAACATGGGACGTGCTGGAATTTGCCCATATTTAATGCACACACAATATTGCTGGCGTTGTCCGATGCCACAAATCCACAGGAGAGTCCAATTGGGGTAAGCCATTCCGCGATGATCTTCCTCAGTTGCCGTAAGAGGTTTTCAGCTGTGTGCGTATTCTGGAAACCGGTGATACAAAGCGTAGCCTGCCTAGGAAAGAGTTGGCGTTTGCGAGATGCTGCTACTGGTGCCGCCGCTGCTGTTCTTGCGGCGGGAGTCCATACATCTACCCAGTGGGCTGTCACAGTCATATAGTCCTGACCCTGCCCTGCTCCACTTGTCCACATGTCCGTGGTTAAGTGGACATTGGGTACAGCTGCATTTTTTAGGACACTGGTGACTCTTTTTCTGAGGTCTGTGTAAATTTTCGGTATCGCCTGCCTAGAGAAATGGAACCTAGATGGTATTTGGTACCGGGGACACAGTACCTCCAACAAGTCTCTAGTTGGCTCTGCAGTAATGATGGATACCGGAACCACGGTTCTCACCACCCAGGATGCCAAGGCCTCAGTTATCCGCTTTGCAGTAGGATGACTGCTGTGATATTTCATCTTCCTCGCAAAGGACTGTTGGACAGTCAATTGCTTGGTGGAAGTAGTAAAAGTGGTCTTACGACTTCCCCTCTGGGATGACCATCGACTCCCAGCAGCAACAACAGCAGCGCCAGCAGCAGTAGGCGTTACACGCAAGGATGCATCGGAGGAATCCCAGGCAGGAGAGGAATCGTCAGAATTGCCAGTGACATGGCCTGCAGGACTATTGGCATTCCTGGGGAAGGAGGAAATTGACACTGAGGGAGTTGGTGGGGTGGTTTGCGTGAGCTTGGTTACAAGAGGAAGGGATTTACTGGTCAGTGGACTGCTTCCGCTGTCACCCAAAGTTTTTGAACTTGTCACTGACTTATTATGAATGCGCTGCAGGTGACGTATAAGGGAGGATGTTCCGAGGTGGTTAACGTCCTTACCCCTACTTATTACAGCTTGACAAAGGGAACACACGGCTTGACACCTGTTGTCCGCATTTCTGTTGAAATACCTCCACACCGAAGAGCTGATTTTTTTGGTATTTTCACCTGGCATGTCAACGGCCATATTCCTCCCACGGACAACAGGTGTCTCCCCGGGTGCCTGACTTAAACAAACCACCTCACCATCAGAATCCTCCTGGTCAATTTCCTCCCCAGCGCCAGCAACACCCATATCCTCCTCATCCTGGTGTACTTCAACACTGACATCTTCAATCTGACTATCAGGAACTGGACAGCGGGTGCTCCTTCCAGCACTTGCAGGGGGCGTGCAAATGGTGGAAGGCGCATGCTCTTCACGTCCAGTGTTGGGAAGGTCAGGCATCGCAACCGACACAATTGGACTCTCCTTGTGGATTTGGGATTTCGAAGAATGCACAGTTCTTTGCTGTGCTTTTGCCAGCTTGAGTCTTTTCATTTTTCTAGCGAGAGGCTGATTGCTTCCATCCTCATGTGAAGCTGAACCACTAGCCATGAACATAGGCCAGGGCCTCAGCCGTTCCTTGCCACTCCGTGTGGTAAATGGCATATTGGCAAGTTTACGCTTCTCCTCCGACAATTTTATTTTAGGTTTTGGAGTCCTTTTTTTACTGATATTTGGTGTTTTGGATTTGACATGCTCTGTACTATGACATTGGGCATCGGCCTTGGCAGACGACGTTGCTGGCATTTCATCGTCTCGGCCATGACTAGTGGCAGCAGCTTCAGCACGAGGTGGAAGTGGATCTTGATCTTTCCCTAATTTTGGAACCTCAACATTTTTGTTCTCCATATTTTAATAGGCACAACTAAAAGGCACCTCAGGTAAACAATGGAGATGGATGGATACTAGTATACAATTATGGACGGACTGCCGAGTGCCGACACAGAGGTAGCCACAGCCGTGAACTACCGTACTGTACTGTGTCTGCTGCTAATATAGACTGGTTGATAAAGAGATGTCGTAGTATGTATGTATAAAGAAGAAAGAAAAAAAAAACACGGTTAGGTGGTATACAATTATGGACGGACTGCCGAGTGCCGACACAGAGGTAGCCACAGCCGTGAACTACCGTACTGTACTGTGTCTGCTGCTAATATAGACTGGTTGATAAAGAGATGTCGTAGTATGTATGTATAAAGAAGAAAGAAAAAAAAACCACGGGTAGGTGGTATAAAATTATGGACGGACTGCCGAGTGCCGACACAGAGGTAGCCACAGCCGTGAACTACCGTACTGTACTGTGTCTGCTGCTAATATAGACTGGTTGATAAAGAGATGTCGTAGTATGTATGTATAAAGAAGAAAGAAAGAAAAACCACGGGTAGGTGGTATACAATTATGGACGGACTGCCGAGTGCCGACACAGAGGTAGCCACAGCCGTGAACTACCGTACTGTACTGTGTCTGCTGCTAATATAGACTGGTTGATAAAGAGATGTCGTAGTATGTATGTATAAAGAAGAAAGAAAAAAAAACCACGGTTAGGTGGTATACAATTATGGACGGACTGCCGAGTGCCGACACAGAGGTAGCCACAGCCGTGAACTACCGTACTGTACTGTGTCTGCTGCTAATATAGACTGGTTGATAAAGAGATGTCGTAGTATGTATGTATAAAGAAGAAAGAAAAAAAAACCACGGGTAGGTGGTATACAATTATGGACGGACTGCCGAGTGCCGACACAGAGGTAGCCACAGCCGTGAACTACCGTACTGTACTGTGTCTGCTGCTAATATAGACTGGTTGATAAAGAGATGTCGTAGTATGTATGTATAAAGAAGAAAGAAAAAAAAACCACGGTTAGGTGGTATACAATTATGGACGGACTGCCGAGTGCCGACACAGAGATAGCCACAGCCGTGAACTACCGTACTGTACTGTGTCTGCTGCTAATATAGACTGGTTGATAAAGAGATGTCGTAGTATGTACGTATAAAGAAGAAAGAAAAAAAAAACACGGTTAGGTGGTATACAATTATGGACGGACTGCCGAGTGCCGACACAGAGGTAGCCACAGCCGTGAACTACCGTACTGTACTGTGTCTGCTGCTAATATAGACTGGTTGATAAAGAGATGTCGTAGTATGTATGTATAAAGAAGAAAGAAAAAAAAACCACGGTTAGGTGGTATACAATTATGGACGGACTGCCGAGTGCCGACACAGAGGTAGCCACAGCCGTGAACTACCGTACTGTACTGTGTCTGCTGCTAATATAGACTGGTTGATAAAGAGATGTCGTAGTATGTACGTATAAAGAAGAAAGAAAAAAAAACCACGGTTAGGTGGTATACAATTATGGACGGACTGCCGAGTGCCGACACAGAGGTAGCCACAGCCGTGAACTACCGTACTGTACTGTGTCTGCTGCTAATATAGACTGGTTGATAAAGAGATGTCGTAGTATGTATGTATAAAGAAGAAAGAAAAAAAAACCACGGTTAGGTGGTATACAATTATGGACGGACTGCCGAGTGCCGACACAGAGGTAGCCACAGCCGTGAACTACCGTACTGTACTGTGTCTGCTGCTAATATAGACTGGTTGATAAAGAGATGTCGTAGTATGTATGTATAAAGAAGAAAGAAAAAAAAACCACGGTTAGGTGGTATACAATTATGGACGGACTGCCGAGTGCCGACACAGAGGTAGCTACAGCCGTGAACTACCGTACTGTGTCTGCTGCGACTGGATGATAAATAATGATATAAAAAATATATATATATCACTACTGCAGCCGGACAGGTATATATATTATATAATGACGGACCTGCTGGACACTGTCTGTCAGCAGAATGAGTTTTTTATAGAATAAAAAAAAAAACACCACACAAGTGAAGTCACACGACGAGTGTTTAACTTTTTCAGGCAATCACAATATAGTATACTACTAACTATACTGGTGGTCAGTGTGGTCAGGTCACTGGTCAGTCACACTGGCAGTGGCACTCCTGCAGCAAAAGTGTGCACTGTTTAATTTTAATATAATATGTACTCCTGGCTCCTGCTATAACCTATAACTGGCACTGCAGTGCTCCCCAGTCTCCCCCACAATTATAAGCTGTGTGAGCTGAGCACAGTCAGATATATAATATATACATAGATGATGCAGCACACTGGGCTGAGCAGTGCACACAGATATGGTATGTGACTGAGTCACTATGTGTATCGTTTTTTTCAGGCAGAGAACGGATATATTAAATAAAACTGCACTGTCTGGTGGTCACTGTGGTCAGTCACTAGTAAACTCTGCACTCTCTTCTACAGTACTCCTAAGCTCCAGTAAATCAGGTCAATCTCTCTCTCTCTCTCTCTCCTAATCTAAATCACTGTACTCCCTAACAGCTGCTCCCCGTCCCCAATCCTCCCCACAATTATAACTAAGTCACTCAGTCTTTACTCTTTTCTACTATAACGGAGAGGACGCCAGCCACGTCCTCTCCCTATCAATCTCAATGCACGTGTGAAAATGGCGGCGACGCGCGGCTCCTTATATAGAATCCGAGTCTCGCGAGAATCCGACAGCGTCATGATGACGTTCGGGCGCGCTCGGGTTAACCGAGCAAGGCGGGAAGATCCGAGTCGCTCGGACCCGTGAAAAAAAACATGAAGTTCGTGCGGGTTCGGATTCAGAAAAACCGAACCCGCTCATCTCTATTATACAGTATATTATATATATATAAGCAGCAGTACGGTAGGCCACGGCTGTACCTACCTCTGTGTCGTCAGTTCACTCGTCGTCCATAAGTAATATAATACTATACTTACTATAGTAGATCCATCCATCTACATTGTATACCTGTGGTGGGTTTTTTTTTCTTTATACTAGTTTAGCAGTCTGCTGACAGTGTCCACCAGGTCCGTTATACAGTATATTATATATATAAGCAGCAGTACGGTAGGCCACGGCTGTACCTACCTCTGTGTCGTCAATGCACTCGTCGTCCATAAGTAATATAATACTATACTATCCATCCATCTACATTGTATATCTGTGGTGTTTTTTTTCTTTTTCTTCATACTAGTTTAGCAGTCTTCTGACAGTGTCCACCAGGTCCGTTATACAGTATATTATATATATATAAGCAGCAGTACGGTAGGCCATGGCTGTACCTACCTCTGTGTCATCAGTGCACTCATCGTCCATAAGTAATATAATTCTATACTATCCATCCATCTACATTGTATACCTGTGGTGTTTTTTTTTTCTTTCTTCATACTAGTTTAGCAGTCTGCTGACAGTGTCCACCAGGTCCGTTATACAGTATATTATATATATATATAAGCAGCAGTACGGTAGGCCACGGCTGTACCTAACTCTGTGTCGTCAGTTCACTCGTCGTCCATAAGTAATATAATACTATTCTTACTATAGTATATCCATCCATCTACATTGTATACCTGTGGTGGTTTTTTTTTTCTTTATACTAGTTTAGCAGTCTGCTGACAGTGTCCACCAGGTCCGTTATACAGTATATTATATATATAAGCAGCAGTACGGTAGGCCACGGCTGTACCTACCTCTGTGTCGTCAGTGCACTCGTCGTCCATAAGTAATATAATACTATACTATCCATCCATCTACATTGTATACCTGTGGTGTTTGTTTTTTCTTTTTCTTTCTTCATACTAGTTTGGCAGTCTTCTGACAGTGTCAACCAGGTCCGTTATACAGTATATTATATATATATATAAGCAGCAGTACAGTAGGCCATGGCTGTACCTACCTCTGTGTCGTCAGTGCACTCGTCGTCCGTAAGTAATATAATACTATACTATCCATCCATCTACATTGTATACCTGTGGTGTTTGTTTTTTTTTTTTCTTTCTTCATACTAGTTTAGCAGTCTGCTGACAGTGTCCACCAGGTCCGTTATACAGTATATTATATATATATAAGCAGCAGTACGGTAGGGCACGGCTGTACCTACCTCTGTGTCAACAGTTCACTCATCGTCCATAAGTAATATAATACTATACTTACTATAGTATATCCATCCATCTACATAGTATACCTGTGGTGGGTTTTTTTTTCTTTCTTCATACTAGTTTAGCAGTCTGCTGACAGTGTCCACCAGGTCCGTTATACAGTATATTATATATATAAGCAGCAGTACGGTAGGCAACGGCTGTACCTACCTCTGTGTCATCAGTTCACTCGTCGTCCATAAGTAATATAATACTATACTATCTATCCATCTACATTGTATACCTGTGGTGTTTTTTTTTTCTTTCTTCATACTAGTTTAGCAGTCTGCTGACAGTGTCCACCAGGTCCGTTATACAGTATATTATATATATATAAGCAGAAGTACGGTAGGCCACGGCTGTAACTACCTCTGTGTCGTCAGTTCACTCGTCGTCCATAAGTAATATAATACTATACTATCCATCCATCTACATTGTATACCTGTGTTTTTTTTTCTTTCTTCATACTAGTTTAGCAGTCTGCTGACAGTGTCCACCAGATCCGTTATACAGTATATTATATATATATAAGCAGCAGTACGGTAGGCCACGGCTGTACCTACCTCTGTGTCGTCAGTTCACTCGTCGTCCATAAGTAATATAATACTATACTTACTATAGTATATCCATCCATCTACATTGTATACCTGTGGTGGGTTTTTTTTTCTTTATACTAGTTTAGCAGTCTGCTGACAGTGTCCACCAGGTCCGTTATACAGTATATTATATATATAAGCAGCAGTACGGTAGGCCACGGCTGTACCTACCTCTGTGTCGTCAGTGCACTCGTCGTCCATAAGTAATATAATACTATACTATCCATCCATCTACATTGTATACCTGTGGTGTTTTTTTTTTCTTTCTTCATACTAGTTTAGCAGTCTGCTGACAGTGTCCACCAGGTCCGTTATACAGTATATTATATATATATAAGCAGCAGTACGGTAGGCCACGGCTGTACCTACCTCTGTGTCGTCAGTTCACTCGTCGTCCATAAGTAATATAATACTATTCTTACTATAGTATATCCATCCATCTACATTGTATACCTGTGGTGGTTTTTTTTTTCTTTATACTAGTTTAGCAGTCTGCTGACAGTGTCCACCAGGTCCGTTATACAGTATATTATATATATAAGCAGCAGTACGGTAGGCCACGGCTGTACCTACCTCTGTGTCGTCAGTGCACTCGTCGTCCATACGTAATATAATACTATACTATCCATCCATCTACATTGTATACCTGTGGTGTTTTTTTTTCTTTCTTCATACTAGTTTAGCAGTCTGCTGACAGTGTCCACCACGTCCGTTATACAGTATATTATATATATAAGCAGCAGTACGGTAGGCCACGGCTGTACCTACCTCTGTGTCGTCAGTTCACTCGTCGTCCATAAGTAATATAATACTATACTATCCATCCATCTACATTGTATACCTGTGGTGTTTTTTTTTCTTTCTTCATACTAGTTTAGCAGTCTTCTGACAGTGTCCACCAGATCCGTTATACAGTATATTATATATATATAAGCAGCAGTACGGTAGGCCACGGCTGTACCTACCTCTGTGTCGTCAGTTCACTCGTCGTCCATAAGTAATATAATACTATACTTACTATAGTATATCCATCCATCTACATTGTATACCTGTGGTGGGTTTTTTTTTCTTTATACTAGTTTAGCAGTCTGCTGACAGTGTCCACCAGGTCCGTTATACAGTATATTATATATATAAGCAGCAGTACGGTAGGCCACGGCTGTACCTACCTCTGTGTCGTCAGTGCACTCGTCGTCCATAAGTAATATAATACTATACTATCCATCCATCTACATTGTATACCTGTGGTGTTTTTTTTCTTTTTCTTCATATTAGTTTAGCAGTCTTCTGACAGTGTCCACCAGGTCCGTTATACAGTATATTATATATATATAAGCAGCAGTACGGTAGGCCATGGCTGTACCTACCTCTGTGTCGTCAGTGCACTCATCGTCCATAAGTAATATAATACTATACTATCCATCCATCTACATTGTATACCTGTGGTGTTTTTTTTTTCTTTCTTCATACTAGTTTAGCAGTCTGCTGACAGTGTCCACCAGGTCCGTTATACAGTATATTATATATATAAGCAGCAGTACGGTAGGCCACGGCTGTACCTACCTCTGTGTCGTCAGTTCACTCGTCGTCCATAAGTAATATAATACTATACTATCCATCCATCTACATTGTATACCTGTGTTTTTTTTTCTTTCTTCATACTAGTTTAGCAGTCTGCTGATAGTGTCCACCAGATCCGTTATACAGTATATTATATATATATATATATATAAGCAGCAGTACGGTAGGCCACGGCTGTACCTACCTCTGTGTCGTCAGTGCACTCGTCATCCATAAGTAATATAATACTATACTATCCATCCATCTACATTGTATACCTGTGCTGTTTTTTTTCTTTTTCTTCATACTAGTTTAGCAGTCTTCTGACAGTGTCCACCAGGTCCGTTATACAGTATATTATATATATATAAGCAGCAGTAAGGTAGGCCATGGCTGTACTTACCTCTGTGTCGTCAGTGCACTCATCGTCCATAAGTAATATAATACTATACTATCCATCCATCTACATTGTATACCTGTGGTGTTTTTTTTTTCTTTCTTCATACTAGTTTAGCAGTCTGCTGACAGTGTCCACCAGGTCCGTTATACAGTATATTATATATATATAAGCAGAAGTACGGTAGGCCACGGCTGTAACTACCTCTGTGTCGTCAGTTCACTCGTCGTCCATAAGTAATATAATACTATAATTACTATAGTATATCCATCCATCTACATTGTATACCTGTGGTGGTTTTTTTTTTCTTTATACTAGTTTAGCAGTCTGCTGACAGTGTCCACCAGGTCCGTTATACAGTATATTATATATATAAGCAGCAGTACGGTAGGCCATGGCTGTACCTACCTCTGTGTCGTCAGTGCACTCGTCGTCCATAAGTAATATAATACTATACTATCCATCCATCTACATTGTATACCTGTGGTGTTTTTTTTTTTTTTCTTTCTTCATACTAGTTTGGCAGTCTTCTGACAGTGTCCACCAGGTCCGTTATACAGTATATTATATATATATATATAAGCAGCAGTACAGTAGGCCATGGCTGTACCTACCTCTGTGTCGTCAGTGCACTCGTCGTCCGTAAGTAATATAATACTATACTATCCATCCATCTACATTGTATACCTGTGGTGTTTTTTTTTTCTTTCTTCATACTAGTTTAGCAGTCTGCTGACAGTGTCCACCAGGTCCGTTATACAGTATATTATATATATATAAGCAGCAGTACGGTAGGGCACGGCTGTACCTACCTCTGTGTCAACAGTTCACTCGTCGTCCATAAGTAATATAATACTATACTTACTATAGTATATCCATCCATCTACATAGTATACCTGTGGTGTTTTTTTTTTTTCTTTCTTCATACTAGTTTAGCAGTCTGCTGACAGTGTCCACCAGGTCCGTTATACAGTATATTATATATATAAGCAGCAGTACGGTAGGCAACGGCTGTACCTACCTCTGTGTCATCAGTTCACTCGTCGTCCATAAGTAATATAATACTATACTATCTATCCATCTACATTGTATACCTGTGGTGTTTTTTTTTTCTTTCTTCATACTAGTTTAGCAGTCTGCTGACAGTGTCCACCAGGTCCGTTATACAGTATATTATATATATATAAGCAGAAGTACGGTAGGCCACGGCTGTAACTACCTCTGTGTCGTCAGTTCACTCGTCGTCCATAAGTAATATAATACTATAATTACTATAGTATATCCATCCATCTACATTGTATACCTGTGGTGCTTTTTTTTTTCTTAATACTAGTTTAGCAGTCTGCTGACAGTGTCCACCAGGTCCGTTATACAGTATATTATATATATAAGCAGCAGTACGGTAGGCCACGGCTGTACCTACCTCTGTGTCGCCAGTGCACTCGTCGTCCATAAGTAATATAATACTATACTATCCATCCATCTACATTGTATACCTGTGGTGTTTTTTTTTTTCTTTCGTCATACTAGTTTAGCAGTCTTCTGACAGTGTCCACCAGGTCCGTTATACAGTATATTATATATATATAAGCAGCAGTACGGTAGGCCACGGCTGTACCTACCTCTGTGTCGTCAGTGCACTCATCGTCCATAAGTAATATAATACTATACTATCCATCCATCTACATTGTATACCTGTGGTGTTTTTTTTTCTTTCTTCATACTAGTTTAGCAGTCTGCTGACAGTGTCCACCAGGTCCGTTATACAGTATATTATATATATAAGCAGCAGTATGGTAGGCCACGGCTGTACCTACCTCTGTGTCGTCAGTGCACTCGTCGTCCATAAGTAATATAATACTATACTATCCATCCATCTACATTGTATACGTGTGGTGTGTTTTTTTTCTTTCTTCATACTAGTTTAGCAGTCTGCTGACAGTGTCCACCAGGTCCGTTATACAGTATATTATATATATATAAGCAGCAGTACGGTAGGCCACGGCTGTACCTACCTCTGTGTCGTCAGTTCACTCGTCGTCCATAAGTAATATAATACTATACTTACTATAGTATATCCATCCATCTACATTGTATACCTGTGGTGGTTTTTTTTTCTTTATACTAGTTTAGCAGTCTGCTGACAGTGTCCACCAGGTCCGTTATACAGTATATTATATATATAAGCAGCAGTACGGTAGGCCACGGCTGTACCTACCTCTTTGTCGTCAGTGCACTCGTCGTCCATAAGTAATATAATACTATACTATCCATCCATCTACATTGTATACCTGTGGTGTTTTTTTTTTTCTTTCTTCATACTAGTTTAGCAGTCTTCTGACAGTGTCCACCAGGTCCGTTATACAGTATATTATATATATATAAGCAGCAGTACGGTAGGCCATGGCTGTACCTACCTCTGTGTCGTCAGTGCACTCGTCGTCCATAAGTAATATAATACTATACTATCCATCCATCTACATTGTAGAACTGTGGTGTTTTTTTTTCTTTCTTCATACTAGTTTAGCAGTCTGCTGACAGTGTCCACCAGGTCCGTTATACAGTATATTATATATATAAGCAGCAGTACGGTAGGCCACGGCTGTACCTACCTCTGTGTCGTCAGTTCACTCGTCGTCCATAAGTAATATAACACTATACTATCCATCCATCTACATTGTATACCTGTGGTGTTTTTTTTTCTTTCTTCATACTAGTTTAGCAGTCTGCTGACAGTGTCCACCAGGTCCGTTATACAGTATATTATATATATAAGCAGCAGTACGGTATGCCACGGCTGTACCTACCTCTGTGTCGTCAGTTCACTCGTCGTCCATAAATAATATAATACTATACTTACTATAGTATATCCATCCATCTACATTGTATACCTGTGGTGGGTTTTTTTTTCTTTATACTAGTTTAGCAGTCTGCTGACAGTGTCCACCAGGTCCGTTATACAGTATATTATATATATAAGCAGCAGTACGGTAGGCCACGGCTGTACCTACCTCTGTGTCGTCAGTGCACTCGTCGTCCATAAGTAATATAATACTATACTATCCATCCATCTACATTGTATACCTGTGGTGTTTTTTTTTTTTTTCTTCATACTAGTTGAGCAGTCTTTTGACAGTGTCCACCAGGTCCGTTATACAGTATATTATATATATATAAGCAGCAGTACGGTAGGCCATGGCTGTACCTACCTCTGTGTCGTCAGTGCACTCGTCGTCCATAAGTAATATAATACTATACTATCCATCCATCTACATTGTATACCTGTGGTGTTTTTTTTTTCTTTCTTCATACTAGTTTAGCAGTCTGCTGACAGTGTCCACCAGGTCCGTTATACAGTATATTATATATATAAGCAGCAGTATGGTAGGCCACGGCTGTACCTACCTCTGTGTCGTCAGTGCACTCGTCGTCCATAAGTAATATAATACTATACTATCCATCCATCTACATTGTATACGTGTGGTGTGTTTTTCTTTTCTTTCTTCATACTAGGTTAGCAGTCTGCTGACAGTGTCCACCAGGTCCGTTATACAGTATATTATATATATATAAGCAGCAGTACGGTAGGCCATGGCTGTACCTACCTCTGTGTCGTCAGTTCACTCGTCGTCCATAAGTAATATAATACTATACTTACTATAGTATATCCATCCATCTACATTGTATACCTGTGGTGGTTTTTTTTTCTTTATACTAGTTTAGCAGTCTGCTGACAGTGTCCACCAGGTCCGTTATACAGTATATTATATATATAAGCAGCAGTACGGTAGGCCACGGCTGTACCTACCTCTTTGTCGTCAGTGCACTCGTCGTCCATAAGTAATATAATACTATACTATCCATCCATCTACACTGTATACCTGTGGTGTTTTTTTTTCTTTCTTCATACTAGTTTAGCAGTCTTCTGACAGTGTCCACCAGGTCCGTTATACAGTATATTATATATATATAAGCAGCAGTACGGTAGGCCATGGCTGTACCTACCTCTGTGTCGTCAGTGCACTCGTCGTCCATAAGTAATATAATACTATACTATCCATCCATCTACATTGTAGAACTGTGGTGTTTTTTTTTCTTTCTTCATACTAGTTTAGCAGTCTGCTGACAGTGTCCACCAGGTCCGTTATACAGTATATTATATATATAAGCAGCAGTACGGTAGGCCACGGCTGTACCTACCTCTGTGTCGTCAGTTCACTCGTCGTCCATAAGTAATATAATACTATACTATCCATCCATCTACATTGTATACCTGTGGTGTTTTTTTTTTTCTTTCTTCACACTAGTTTAGCAGTCTGCTGACAGTGTCCACCAGGTCAGCTTAAACAGTATATTATATATATATAAGCAGCAGTATGGTAGGCCACGGCTGTACCTACCTCTGTGTCATCAGTTCACTCGTCGTCCATAAGTAATATAATACTATACTATCCATCCATCTACATTGTATACCTGTGGTGTTTTTTTTTCTTTCTTCATACTAGTTTAGCAGTCTGCTGACAGTGTCCACCAGGTCCGTTATACAGTATATTATATATATATAAGCAGCAGTACGGTATGCCACGGCTGTACCTACCTCTGTGTCGTCAGTTCACTCGTCGTCCATAAGTAATATAATACTATACTATCCATCCATCTACATTGTATACCTGTGGTGTTTTTTTTCTTTTTCTTCATACTAGTTTAGCAGTCTTCTGACAGTGTCCACCAGGTCCGTTATACAGTATATTATATATATATAAGCAGCAGTATGGTAGGCCATGGCTGTACCTACCTCTGTGTCGTCAGTGCACTCATCGTCCATAAGTAATATAATACTATACTATCCATCCATCTACATTGTATACCTGTGGTGTTTTTTTTTTCTTTCTTCATACTAGTTTAGCAGTCTGCTGACAGTGTCCACCAGGTCCGTTATACAGTATATTATATATATAAGCAGCAGTACGGTAGGCCATGGCTGTACCTACCTCTGTGTCGTCAGTGCACTCGTCGTCCATAAGTAATATAATACTATACTATCCATCCATCTACATTGTAGAACTGTGGTGTTTTTTTTCTTTCTTCATACTAGTTTAGCAGTCTGCTGACAGTGTCCACCAGGTCCGTTATACAGTATATTATATATATAAGCAGCAGTACGGTAGGCCACGGCTGTACCTACCTCTGTGTCGTCAGTTCACTCGTCGTCCATAAGTAATATAATACTATACTATCCATCCATCTACATTGTATACCTGTGGTGTTTTTTTTTCTTTCTTCACACTAGTTTAGCAGTCTGCTGACAGTGTCCACCAGGTCCGCTTAAACAGTATATTATATATATATAAGCAGCAGTATGGTAGGCCACGGCTGTACCTACCTCTGTGTCATCAGTTCACTCGTCGTCCATAAGTAATATAATACTATACTATCCATCCATCTACATTGTATACCTGTGGTGTTTTTTTTTCTTTCTTCATACTAGTTTAGCAGTCTGCTGACAGTGTCCACCAGGTCCGTTATACAGTATATTATATATATATAAGCAGCAGTACGGTATGCCACGGCTGTACCTACCTCTGTGTCGTCAGTTCACTCGTCGTCCATAAGTAATATAATACTATACTTACTATAGTATATCCATCCATCTACATTGTATACCTGTGGTGGTTTTTTTTTTCTTTATACTAGTTTAGCAGTCTGCTGACAGTGTCCACCAGGTCCGTTATACAGTATATTATATATATAAGCAGCAGTACGGTAGGCCACGGCTGTACCTACCTCTGTGTCGTCAGTGCACTCGTCGTCCATAAGTAATATAATACTATACTATCCATCCATCTACATTGTATACCTGTGGTGTTTTTTTTTTTTCTTTCTTCATACTAGTTTAGCAGTCTTTTGACAGTGTCCACCAGGTCCGTTATACAGTATATTATATATATATAAGCAGCAGTACGGTAGGCCATTGCTGTACCTACCTCTGTGTCGTCAGTGCACTCGTCGTCCATAAGTAATATAATACTATACTATCCATCCATCTACATTGTATACCTGTGGTGTTTTTTTTTTCTTTCTTCATACTAGTTTAGCAGTCTGCTGACAGTGTCCACCAGGTCCGTTATACAGTATATTATATATATAAGCAGCAGTATGGTAGGCCACGGCTGTACCTACCTCTGTGTCGTCAGTGCACTCGTCGTTCATAAGTAATATAATACTATACTATCCATCCATCTACATTGTATACGTGTGGTGTGTTTTTCTTTTCTTTCTTCATACTAGTTTAGCAGTCTGCTGACAGTGTCCACCAGGTCCGTTATACAGTATATTATATATATATAAGCAGCAGTACGGTAGGCCATGGCTGTACCTACCTCTGTGTCGTCAGTTCACTCGTCGTCCATAAGTAATATAATACTATACTTACTATAGTATATCCATCCATCTACATTGTATACCTGTGGTGGTTTTTTTTTCTTTATACTAGTTTAGCAGTCTGCTGACAGTGTCCACCAGGTCCGTTATACAGTATATTATATATATAAGCAGCAGTACGGTAGGCCACGGCTGTACCTACCTCTTTGTCGTCAGTGCACTCGTCGTCCATAAGTAATATAATACTATACTATCCATCCATCTACATTGTATACCTGTGGTGTTTTTTTTTTCTTTCTTCATACTAGTTTAGCAGTCTTCTGACAGTGTCCACCAGGTCCGTTATACAGTATATTATATATATATAAGCAGCAGTACGGTAGGCCATGGCTGTACCTACCTCTGTGTCGTCAGTGCACTCGTCGTCCATAAGTAATATAATACTATACTATCCATCCATCTACATTGTAGAACTGTGGTGTGTTTTTTTCTTTCTTCATACTAGTTTAGCAGTCTGCTGACAGTGTCCACCAGGTCCGTTATACAGTATATTATATATATAAGCAGCAGTACGGTAGGCCACGGCTGTACCTACCTCTGTGTCGTCAGTTCACTCGTCGTCCATAAGTAATATAATACTATACTATCCATCCATCTACATTGTATACCTGTGGTGTTTTTTTTTTCTTTCTTCACACTAGTTTAGCAGTCTGCTGACAGTGTCCACCAGGTCCGCTTAAACAGTATATTATATATATATAAGCAGCAGTATGGTAGGCCACGGCTGTACCTACCTCTGTGTCATCAGTTCACTCGTCGTCCATAAGTAATATAATACTATACTATCCATCCATCTACATTGTATACCTGTGGTGTTTTTTTTTCTTTCTTCATACTAGTTTAGCAGTCTGCTGACAGTGTCCACCAGGTCCGTTATACAGTATATTATATATATATAAGCAGCAGTACGGTATGCCACGGCTGTACCTACCTCTGTGTCGTCACTTCACTCGTCGTCCATAAGTAATATAATACTATACTTACTATAGTATATCCATCCATCTACATTGTATACCTGTGGTGGTTTTTTTTTTCTTTATACTAGTTTAGCAGTCTGCTGACAGTGTCCACCAGGTCCGTTATACAGTATATTATATATATAAGCAGCAGTACGGTAGGCCACGGCTGTACCTACCTCTGTGTCGTCAGTGCACTCGTCGTCCATAAGTAATATAATACTATACTATCCATCCATCTACATTGTATACCTGTGGTGTTTTTTTTTTCTTTCTTCATACTAGTTTAGCAGTCTTTTGACAGTGTCCACCAGGTCCGCTTAAACAGTATATTATATACATATAAGCAGCAGTATGGTAGGCCACGGCTGTACCTACCTCTGTGTCATCAGTTCACTCGTCGTCCATAAGTAATATAATACTATACTATCCATCCATCTACATTGTATACCTGTGGTGTTTTTTTTTCTTTCTTCATACTAGTTTAGCAGTCTGCTGACAGTGTCCACCAGGTCCGTTATACAGTATATTATATATATATAAGCAGCAGTACGGTATGCCACGGCTGTACCTACCTCTGTGTCGTCAGTTTACTCGTCGTCCATAAGTAATATAATACTATACTTACTATAGTATATCCATCCATCTACATTGTATACCTGTGGTGGTTTTTTTTTTCTTTATACTAGTTTAGCAGTCTGCTGACAGTGTCCACCAGGTCCGTTATACAGTATATTATATATATAAGCAGCAGTACGGTAGGCCACGGCTGTACCTACCTCTGTGTCGTCAGTGCACTCGTCGTCCATAAGTAATATAATACTATACTATCCATCCATCTACATTGTATACCTGTGGTGTTTTTTTTTTCTTTCTTCATACTAGTTTAGCAGTCTTTTGACAGTGTCCACCAGGTCCGTTATACAGTATATTATATATATATAAGCAGCAGTACTGTAGGCCATGGCTGTACCTACCTCTGTGTCGTCAGTGCACTCGTCGTCCATAAGTAATATAATACTATACTATCCATCCATCTACATTGTATACCTGTGGTGTTTTTTTTTTCTTTCTTCATACTAGTTTAGCAGTCTGCTGACAGTGTCCACCAGGTCCGTTATACAGTATATTATATATATATAAGCAGCAGTACGGTAGGCGACGGCTGTACCTACCTCTGTGTCGTCAGTTCACTCGTCGTCCATAAGTAATATAATACTATACTTACTATAGTATATCCATCCATCTACATTGTATACCTGTGGTGTTTTTTTTTTCTTTATACTAGTTTAGCAGTCTGCTGACAGTGTCCACCAGGTCCGTTATACAGTATATTATATATATAAGCAGCAGTACGGTAGGCCACGGCTGTACGTACCTCTGTGTCGTCAGTTCACTCGTCGTCCATAAGTAATATAATACTATACTATCCATCCATCTACATTGTATACCTGTGGTGTTTTTTTTTCTTTCTTCATACTAGTTTAGCAGTCTGCTGACAGTGTCCACCAGGTCCGTTATACAGTATATTATATATATAAGCAGCAGTATGGTAGGCCACGGCTGTACCTACCTCTGTGTCGTCAGTGCACTCGTCGTCCATAAGTAATATAATACTATACTATCCATCCATCTACATCGTATACGTGTGGTGTGTTTTTTTTCTTTCTTCATACTAGTTTAGCAGTCTGCTGACAGTGTCCACCAGGTCCGTTATACAGTATATTATATATATATAAGCAGCAGTACGGTAGGCCACGGCTGTACCTACCTCTGTGTCGTCAGTTCACTCGTCGTCCATAAGTAATATAATACTATACTTACTATAGTATATCCATCCATCTACATTGTATACCTGTGGTAGGTTTTTTTTCTTTATACTAGTTTAGCAGTCTGCTGACAGTGTCCACCAGGTCCGTTATACAGTATATTATATATATAAGCAGCAGTACGGTAGGCCACGGCTGTACCTACCTCTTTGTCGTCAGTGCACTCGTCGTCCATAAGTAATATAATACTATACTATCCATCCATCTACATTGTATACCTGTGGTGTTTTTTTTTTCTTTCTTCATACTAGTTTAGCAGTCTTCTGACAGTGTCCACCAGGTCCGTTATACAGTATATTATATATATATAAGCAGCAGTACGGTAGGCCATGGCTGTACCTACCTCTGTGTCGTCAGTGCACTCGTCGTCCATAAGTAATATAATACTATATTATCCATCCATCTACATTGTATACCTGTGGTGTTTTTTTTTTCTTTCTTCATACTAGTTTAGCAGTCTGCTGACAGTGTCCACCAGGTCCGTTATACAGTATATTATATATATAAGCAGCAGTACGGTAGGCCACTGCTGTACCTACCTCTGTGTCGTCAGTTCACTCGTCGTCCATAAGTAATATAATACTATACTATCCATCCATCTACATTGTATACCTGTGGTGTTTTTTTTTTCTTTCTTCATACTAGTTTAGCAGTCTGCTGACAGTGTCCACCAGGTCCGTTATACAGTATATTATATATATATAAGCAGAAGTACGGTAGGCCACGGCTGTACCTACCTCTGTGTCGTCAGTGCACTCGTCGTCCATAAGTAATATAATACTATCCTTACTATAGTATATCCATCCATCTACATTGTATACCTTTGGTGGGTTTTTTTTTCTTTATACTAGTTTAGCAGTCTGCTGACAGTGTCCACCAGGTCCGTTATACAGTATATTATATATATAAGCAGCAGTACGGTAGGCCACGGCTGTACCTACCTCTGTGTCGTCAGTGCACTCGTCGTCCATAAGTAATATAATACTATACTATCCATCCATCTACATTGTATACCTGTGGTGTTTTTTTTTTTTCTTTCTTCATACTAGTTTAGCAGTCTTTTGACAGTGTCCACCAGGTCCGTTATACAGTATATTATATATATATAAGCAGCAGTACGGTAGGCCATGGCTGTACCTACCTCTGTGTGTCAGTGCACTCGTCGTCCATAAGTAATATAATACTATACTATCCATCCATCTACATTGTATACCTGTGGTGTGTTTTTTTCTTTCTTCATACTAGTTTAGCAGTCTGCTGACAGTGTCCACCAGGTCCGTTATACAGTATATTATATATATATAAGCAGCAGTACGGTAGGCGACGGCTGTACCTACCTCTGTGTCGTCAGTTCACTCGTCGTCCATAAGTAATATAATACTATACTTACTATAGTATATCCATCCATCTACATTGTATACCTGTGGTGGTTTTTTTTTCTTTATACTAGTTTAGCAGTCTGCTGACAGTGTCCACCAGGTCCGTTATACAGTATATTATATATATAAGCATAGGTATATACGGTAGGCCACGGCGGTACCTACCTCTGTGTCGTCAGTGCACTCGTCGTCCATAAGTAATATAATACTATACTATCCATCCATCTACATTGTATACCTGTGGTGTTTTTTTTTTCTTTCTTCATACTAGTTTAGCAGTCTTTTGACAGTGTCCACCAGGTCCGTTATACAGTATATTATATATATATATATAAGCAGCAGTACGGTAGGCCATGGATGTACTTACCACTCGTCCATAAGTAATATAATACTATAAAAATCCATCTATATACATTGTATACCTGTGTTGGTTTTTTTTTCTTTCTTCATACTAGTTTAGCAGTCTGCTGACAGTATCCACCAGGTCCGTTATACAGTATATTATATATATAAGCAGCAGTACGGTAGGCCACGGCTGTACCTACCTCTGTGTCGTCAGTTCACTCGTCGTCCATAAGTAATATAATACTATACTATCCATCCATCTACATTGTATACCTGTGGTGTTTTTTTTTTCTTTCTACATACTAGTTTAGCAGTCTGCTGACAGTGTCCACCAGGTCTGTTATACAGTATATTATATATATAAGCAGCAGTACGGTAGGCCACGGCTGTACCTAACTCTGTGTCGTCACTCGTCGTCCATAAGTATAAGTAATACTATACTATCCATCCATCTACATTGTATACCTGTGGTGTTTTTTCTTTCTTTCTTCATACTAGTTTAGCAGTCTGCTGACAGTGTCCACCAGTAGAGATGAGCGGGTTCGGTTTCTCTGAATCCGAACCCGCACGAACTTCATGTTTTTTTTCACGGGTCCGAGCGACTCGGATCTTCCCGCCTTGCTCGGTTAACCCGAGCGCGCCCGAACGTCATCATGACGCTGTCGGATTCTCGCGAGACTCGGATTCTATATAAGGAGCCGCGCGTCGCCGCCATTTTCACACGTGCATTGAGATTGATAGGGAGAGGACGTGGCTGGCGTCCTCTCCGTTATAGTAGAAAAGAGTAAAGACTGAGTGACTTAGTTATAATTGTGGGGAGGATTGGGGACGGGGAGCAGCTGTTAGGGAGTACAGTGATTTAGATTAGGAGAGAGAGAGAGAGAGAGATTGACCTGATTTACTGGAGCTTAGGAGTACTGTAGAAGAGAGTGCAGAGTTTACTAGTGACTGACCACAGTGACCACCAGACAGTGCAGTTTTATTTAATATATCCGTTCTCTGCCTGAAAAAAACGATACACACAGTGACTCAGTCACATACCATATCTGTGTGCACTGCTCAGCCCAGTGTGCTGCATCATCTATGTATATATTATATATCTGACTGTGCTCAGCTCACACAGCTTATAATTGTGGGGGAGACTGGGGAGCACTGCAGTGCCAGTTATAGGTTATAGCAGGAGCCAGGAGTACAAGACAGTCACATACCATATCTGTGTGCACTGCTCAGCCCAGTGTGCTGCATCATCTATGTATATATTATATATCTGACTGTGCTCAGCTCACACAGCTTATAATTGTGGGGGAGACTGGGGAGCACTGCAGTGCCAGTTATAGGTTATAGCAGGAGCCAGGAGTACATATTATATTAAAATTAATTAAACAGTGCACACTTTTGCTGCAGGAGTGCCACTGCCAGTGTGACTGACCAGTGACCTGACCACACTGACCACCAGTATAGTTAGTAGTATACTATATTGTGATTGCCTGAAAAAGTTAAACACTCGTCGTGTGACTTCACTTGTGTGGTGTTTTTTTTTTTATTCTATAAAAAACTCATTCTGCTGACAGACAGTGTCCAGCAGGTCCGTCATTATATAATATATATACCTGTCCGGCTGCAGTAGTGATATATATATATTTTTTATATCATTATTTATCATCCAGTCGCAGCAGACACAGTACGGTAGTTCACGGCTGTAGCTACCTCTGTGTCGGCACTCGGCAGTCCGTCCATAATTGTATACCACCTAACCGTGGTTTTTTTTTCTTTCTTCTTTATACATACATACTACGACATCTCTTTATCAACCAGTCTTTATTAGCAGCAGACACAGTACAGTACGGTAGTTCACGGCTGTGGCTACCTCTGTGTCGGCACTCGGCAGTCTGTCCATAATTGTATACCACCTAACCGTGGTTTTTTTTTCTTTCTTCTTTATACATACATACTACGACATCTCTTTATCAACCAGTCTATATTAGCAGCAGACACAGTACAGTACGGTAGTTCACGGCTGTGGCTACCTCTGTGTCGGCACTCGGCAGTCCGTCCATAATTGTATACCACCTAACCGTGGTTTTTTTTTCTTTCTTCTTTATACGTACATACTACGACATCTCTTTATCAACCAGTCTATATTAGCAGCAGACACAGTACAGTACGGTAGTTCACGGCTGTGGCTACCTCTGTGTCGGCACTCGGCAGTCCGTCCATAATTGTATACCACCTAACCGTGGTTTTTTTTTCTTTCTTCTTTATACATACATACTACGACATCTCTTTATCAACCAGTCTATATTAGCAGCAGACACAGTACAGTACGGTAGTTCACGGCTGTGGCTACCTCTGTGTCGGCACTCGGCAGTCCGTCCATAATTGTATACCACCTACCCGTGGTTTTTTTTTCTTTCTTCTTTATACATACATACTACGACATCTCTTTATCAACCAGTCTATATTAGCAGCAGACACAGTACAGTACGGTAGTTCACGGCTGTGGCTACCTCTGTGTCGGCACTCGGCAGTCCGTCCATAATTGTATACCACCTAACCGTGGTTTTTTTTTCTTTCTTCTTTATACATACATACTACGACATCTCTTTATCAACCAGTCTATATTAGCTATATGTCTATATGTGCTGATTGGGGAGGGTTTTTTGGAAGGGACATCCTGCGTGACACTGCAGTGCCACTCCTAAATGGGCCCGGTGTTTGTGTCGGCCACTAGGGTCGCTAATCTTACTCACACAGCTACCTCATTGCGCCTCTTTTTTTCTTTGCGTCATGTGCTGATTGGGGAGGGTTTTTTGGAAGGGACATCCTGCGTGACACTGCAGTGCCACTCCTAAATGGGCCCGGTGTTTGTGTCGGCCACTAGGGTCGCTAATCTTACTCACACAGCTACCTCATTGCGCCTCTTTTTTTCTTTGCGTCATGTGCTGATTGGGGAGGGTTTTTTGGAAGGGACATCCTGCGTGACACTGCAGTGCCACTCCTAAATGGGCCCGGTGTTTGTGTCGGCCACTAGGGTCGCTAATCTTACTCACACAGCTACCTCATTGCGCCTCTTTTTTTCTTTGCGTCATGTGCTGATTGGGGAGGGTTTTTTGGAAGGAACATCCTGCGTGACACTGCAGCGCCACTCCTAAATGGGCCCGGTGTTTGTGTCGGCCACTAGGGTCGCTAATCTTACTCACACAGCTACCTCATTGCGCCTCTTTTTTTCTTTGCGTCATGTGCTGATTGGGGAGGGTTTTTTGGAAGGGACATCCTGCGTGCCACTGCAGTGCCACTCCTAAATGGGCCCGGTGTTTGTGTCGGCCACTAGGGTCGCTAATCTTACTCACACAGCTACCTCATTGCGCCTCTTTTTTTCTTTGCGTCATGTGCTGATTGGGGAGGGTTTTTTGGAAGGGACATCCTGCGTGACACTGCAGTGCCACTCCTAAATGGGCCCGGTGTTTGTGTCGGCCACTAGGGTCGCTAATCTTACTCACACAGCTACCTCATTGCGCCTCTTTTTTTCTTTGCATCATGTGCTGATTGGGGAGGGTTTTTTGGAAGGGACATCCTGCGTGACACTGCAGTGCCACTCCTAAATGGGCCCGGTGTTTGTGTCGGCCACTAGGGTCGCTAATCTTACTCACACAGCTACCTCATTGCGCCTCTTTTTTTCTTTGCGTCATGTGCTGATTGGGGAGGGTTTTTTGGAAGGGACATCCTGCGTGACACTGCAGTGCCACTCCTAAATGGGCCCGGTGTTTGTGTCGGCCACTAGGGTCGCTAATCTTACTCACACAGCTACCTAATTGCGCCTCTTTTTTTCTTTGCGTCATGTGCTGATTGGGGAGGGTTTTTTGGAAGGGACATCCTGCGTGACACTGCAATGCAACTCCTAAATGGGCCCGGTGTTTGTGTCGGCCACTAGGGTCGCTTATCTTACTCACACAGTCAGCTACCTCATTGCGCCTCTTTTTTTCTTTGCGTCATGTGCTGTTTGGGGAGGGTTTTTTGGAAGGGACATCCTGCGTGACACTGCAGTGCCACTCCTAAATGGGCCCGGTGTTTGTGTCGGCCACTAGGGTCGCTTATCTTACTCACACAGTCAGCTACCTCATTGCGCCTCTTTTTTTCTTTGCGTCATGTGCTGTTTGGGGAGGGTTTTTTGGAAGGGACATCCTGCGTGACACTGCAGTGCCACTCCTAGATGGGCCAGGTGTTTGTGTCGGCCACTAGGGTCGCTTAGCTTAGTCATCCAGAGATCTCGGTGCAAATTTTAGGACTAAAAATAATATTGTGAGGTGTGAGGTATTCAGAATAGACTGAAAATGAGTGGAAATTATGGTTTTTGAGGTTAATAATAATATGGGATCAAAATGACCCCCAAATTCTATGATTTAAGCTGTTTTTTAGGGTTTTTTGAAAAAAACACCCGAATCCAAAACACACCCGAATCCGACAAAAAAAATTCGGTGAGGTTTTGCCAAAACGCGGTCGAACCCAAAACACGGCCGCGGAACCGAACCCAAAACCAAAACACAAAACCCGAAAAATTTCAGGCGCTCATCTCTATCCACCAGGTCCGTTATACAGTATATTATATATATATATATATATATAAGCAGCAGTACGGTAGGCCACGGCTGTACCTACCTCTGTGTCGTCAGTGCACTCGTCGTCCATACGTAATATAATACTATACTATCCATCCATCTACATTGTATACCTGTGGTGTTTTTTTTTTCTTTCTTCATACTAGTTTAGCAGTCTGCTGACAGTGTCCACCAGGTCCGTTATACAGTATATTATATATATATAAGCAGCAGTATAGTAGGCCACGGCTGTACCTACCTCTGTGTCGTCAGTTCACTCGTCGTCCATAAGTAATATAATACTATACTGACTATAGTATATCCATCCATCTACATTTTATACCTGTGGTGGTTTTTTTTTCTTTATACTAATTTAGCAGTCTGCTGACAGTGTCCACCAGGTCCGTTATACAGTATATTATATATATAAGCAGCAGTACGGTAGGCCACGGCTGTACCTACCTCTGTGTCGTCAGTGCACTCGTCGTCCATACGTAATATAATACTATACTATCCATCCATCTACATTGTATACCTGTGGTGTTTTTTTTTTCTTTCTTCATACTAGTTTAGCAGTCTGCTGACAGTGTCCACCAGGTCCGTTATACAGTATATTATATATATATAAGCAGCAGTACGGTAGGCCACGGCTGTACCTACCTCTGTGTCGTCAGTTCACTCGTCGTCCATAAGTAATATAATACTATACTGACTATAGTATATCCATCCATCTACATTTTATACCTGTGGTGGTTTTTTTTTCTTTATACTAATTTAGCAGTCTGCTGACAGTGACCACCAGGTCCGTTATACAGTATATTATATATATATAAGCAGCAGTACGGTAGGCCACGGCTGTACCTACCTCTGTGTCGTCAGTGCACTCGTCGTCCATAAGTAATATAATACTATACTATCCATCCATCTACATTGTATACCTGTGTTTTTTGTTTTTTCTTTATACTAGTTAAGCAGTCTGCTCACAGTGTCCACCTGGTCCGTTATACAGTATATTATATATATAAGCAGCAGTACGGTAGGCCACGGCTGTACCTACCTCTGTGTCGTCACTCGTCACCCATAAGTATAAGTAATAATAGTATACTATCCACCCATCTACATTGTATACCTGTGGTGGCTTTTAGTTGTGCGCAAAATATGGAGAACAAAAATGTGGAGGTTAAAAAAATAGGGAAAGATCAAGATCCACTTCCACCTCGTGCTGAAGCTGCTGCCAATAGTCATGGCCGAGACGATGAAATGCCATCAACGTCATCTGCCAAGGCCGATGCCCAATGTCATAGTACAGAGCATGTAAAATCCAAAACACAAAAGATCAGTAAAAAAATGACCCAAAAATCAAAATTAAAAGCGTCTGAGGAGAAGCGTAAACTTGCCAATATGCCATTTACGACACGGAGTGGCAAGGAACGGCTGAGGCCCTGGCCTATGTTCATGGCTAGTGGTTCAGCTTCACATGAGGATGGAAGCACTCATCCTCTCGCTAGAAAAAAGAAAAGACTTGCGGCAAAAACACAGCAAAGAACTGTGCGTTCTTCGAAATCCCAAAGGAGAGTCCAATTGTGTCGGTTGCGATGCCTGACCTTCCCAACACTGGACGGGAAGAGCTTGCGCCTTCCACCATTTGCACGCCCCCTGCAAGTGTTGAAAGGAGCACCCGCAGTCCAGTTCCTGATAGTGAAATTGAAGATGTCAGTGTTGAAGTACACCAGGATGAGGATATGGGTGTTGCTGGCGCTGGGGAGGAAATTGACAAGGAGGATTCTGATGGTGAGGTGGTTTGTTTAAGTCAGGCACCCGGGGAGACACCTGTTGTCCGTGGGAGGAATATGGCCATTGACATGCCTGGTGAAAATACCAAAAAAATCAGCTCTTCAGTGTGGAAGTATTTCAACAGAAATGCGGACAACAGGTGTCAAGCCGTGTGTTGCCTTTGTCAAGCTGTAATAAGTAGGGGTAAGGACGTTAACCACCTCGGAACATCCTCCCTTATACGTCACCTGCAGCGCATTCATAATAAGTCAGTGACAAGTTCAAAAACTTTGGGCGACAGCGAAAGCAGTCCACTGACCAGTAAATCCCTTCCTCTTGTAACCAAGATCGCGCAAACCACACCACCAACTCCCTCAGTGTCAATTTCCTCCTTACCCAGGAAAGCCAATAGTCCTGCAGGCCATGTCACTGGCAAGTCTGACGAGTCCTCTCCTGCCTGGGATTCCTCCGATGCATCCTTGAGTGTAATGCCTACTGCTGCTGGCGCTGCTGTTGTTGCTGCTGGGAGTCGATCGTCATCCCAGAGGGGAAGTCGGAAGACCACTTGTACTACTTCCAGTAAGCAATTGACTGTCCAACAGTCCTTTGCGAGGAAGATGAAATATCACAGCAGTCATCCTGTTGCAAAGCGGATAACTGAGGCCTTGACAACAATGTTGGTGTTAGACGTGCGTCCGGTATCCGCCGTTAGTTCACAGGGAACAAGACAATTTCTTGAGGTAGTGTGCCCCCGTTACCAAATACCATCTAGGTTCCACTTCTCTAGGCAGGCGATACCGAGAATGTACACGGACGTCAGAAAAAGACACACCAGTGTCCTAAAAAATGCAGTTGTACCCAATGTCCACTTAACCACGGACATGTGGACAAGTGGAGCAGGGCAGACTCAGGACTACATGACTGTGACAGCCCACTGGGTAGATGTATTGCCTCCCGCTGCAAGAACAGCAGCGGCGGCACCAGTAGCAGCATCTCGCAAATGCCAACTCGTTCCTAGGCAGGCTACGCTTTGTATCACCACTTTCCAGAATACGCACACAGCTGAAAACCTCTTACGGCAACTGAGGAAGATCATCGCATAATGGCTTACCCCAATTGGACTCTCCTGGGGATTTGTGACATCGGACAACGCCAGTAATATTGTGCGTGCATTACATCTGGGCAAATTCCAGCACGTCCCATGTTTTGCACATACCTTGAATTTGGTGGTGCAGAATTATTTCAAAAACGACAGGGGCGTGTAAGAGATGCTGTCAGTGGCCAGAAGAATTGCGGGCCACTTTCGGCGTACAGGCACCGCGTACAGAAGACTGGAGCACCACCAAAAAAACCTGAACCTGCCCTGCCATCATCTGAAGCAAGAGGTGGTAACGAGGTGGAATTCAACCCTCTATATGCTTCAGAGGATGGAGGAGCAGCAAAAGGCCATTCAAGCCTATACATCTGCCCACAATATAGGCAAAGGAGGTGGAACGCACCTGTCTCAAGTGCAGTGGAGAATGATTTTAACGTTGTGCAAGGTTCTGCAACCCTTTGAACTTGCCACACGTGAAGTCAGTTCAGACACTGCCAGCCTGAGTCAGGTCATTCCCCTCATCAGGCTTTTGCAGAAGAAGCTGGAGGCATTGAAGGAGGAGCTAAAACAGAGCGATTCCGCTAGGCATGTGGGACTTGTGGATGGAGCCCTTCATTCGCTTAACCAGGATTCACGTGTGGTCAATCTGTTGAAATCAGAGCACTACATTTTGGCCTTCGTGCTCGATCCTAGATTTAAAACCTACGTTGGATCTCTCTTTCCAGCAGACACAAGTCTGCAGAGGTTCAAAGAACTGCTGGTGAGAAAATTGTCAAGTCAAGCGGAACGCGACCTGTCAACATCTCCTCCTTCACATTCTCCCGCAACTGGGGGTGCGAGGAAAAGGCTACGAATTCCGAGCCCACCCGCTGGCGGTGATGCAGGGCAGTCTGGAGCGACTGCTGATGCTGACATCTGGTCCGGACTGAAGGACCTGCCAACGATTACTGACATGTCGTCTACTGTCACTGCATATGATTCTCTCACCATTGAAAGAATGGTGGAGGATTATATGAGTGACCGCATCCAAGTAGGCACGTCAGACAGTCCGTACGTATACTGGCAGGAAAAAGAGGCAATTTGGAGGCCCTCGCAGAAACTGACTTTATTCTACCTAAGTTGCCCTCCCTCCAGTGTGTACTCCGAAAGAGTGTTTAGTGCCGCCGCTCACCTTGTCAGCAATCGGCGTACGAGGTTACTTCCAGAAAATGTGGAGAAGATGATGTTCATTAAAATGAATTATAATCAATTCCTCCATGGAGACATTCACCAGCAGCAATTGCCTCCAGAAAGTACACGGGGATCTGAGATGGTGGATTCCAGTGGGGACGAATTAATAATCTGTGAGGAGGGGGATGTACACAGTGAAAGGGGTGATAAATAGGAGGATGAGGAGGAGGTGGACATCTTGCCTCTGTAGAGCCAGTTTGTGCAAGGAGAGATTGCTTCTTTTTTGGTGGGGGCCCAAACCAACCAGTCATTTCAGTCACAGTCATGTGGCAGACCCTGTCGCTGAAATGATAGGTTGGTTAAAGTGTGCATGTCCTGTTTATACAACATAAGGGTGGGTGGGAGGGCCCAAGGACAATTCCATCTTGCACCTCTTTTTTCTTTCATTTTTCTTTGCGTCATGTGCTGTTTGGGGAGTATTTTTTGGAAGGGCCATCCTGCCTGACACTGCAGTGCCA